>NC_053037.3:159064075-159241575 GCF_002575655.3 Aegilops tauschii subsp. strangulata
AAAATTTACAACAGCGATTTATGCATAGCTTTTTTTCAGTACTTTTCAAAGCAATTCACCAATGATTACCTCTCAAACCGCCTGCATGGTCAAGAGGCGAGGAAGGTATTCATTCAACACCCACGGTACAATATTGGAGTCTTACAGAAGAGGACGAAGGTTGGGCGGGAAATTATCCATAGCCACTGGCCTAAAGTTGCAAGGACATTCAGCATCACTGAAGGCTCAATATTTGCCTTCCGCTTCTGCAGTTTCCCATATGAGATTCATCTGTCTACTTACCGTGTATGATGCTACTTTCCAATGGTTTTTGATGATGCATGTGAAACTTGGTGTTGTTGTGTAATGGCGTAACTGAGTGCCGAAGCTATCTGATGTAATTCGATTATGAAATCCTGGTTGCTTTTATACGGATATGAAATATCTGGCGTGTTTTATAAGAAATATCAGTTTGATTAGTACATGGATTATCAATAATAGGCTAATTACCCTGCTTATTGGGGTTTTCTATTGCAAAAGGTTACTCAGACAGCACCGTGGGCGATGAACTCAAACAACCCGCATGGTTTCTAGAAAGTAGGCGTGTTCGATCAACTAACAATCACACACGGCTTCTGCAGCAAACTGTTTGCGTTAGGCCACCTTGTACAAACGTTTCCACACAAAGAACTGTGTGGGATGTACATACCTACGGAAATGATTTTCTGGGATTCACCGTGTGGGATGTACATACCTACGGAAATGATTTCTTGGATTCATCGTGTGGGATGTACATACCTACGGAAATGATTTCTGGGATTCACCGTGTGGTATGTACATACCTAAGGAAATGATTTCTGGGATTCACTGTGTGGGATATACATACCTACGGAAATGATTGGGTTTCCATGCCTCGCCCGATCGCACATGGCCCCAGCTTGGGTCCCACGAGGGCCTATCCCCGATGATTTCTGGGTCGTGTGGGAAGGACCCCCCTATCGCCCACACTCACTTGGCGACGGTTCCAAATGCCGTCGCGGAAAGGGGTTTTAAACCGTTTGTTTAGGACGTCATTTTACCAGTGAGTAAGAACTCTGCAGCCTTCTTTTTACTGCCCATAATGAGTTGTGTTAGATGATAGTGTCTGAATCTTTTTTCCTTTGCAATGGTTCCCAAAGCAGTTTACTCAAGATTACCTCTCAAACTACATGATTGGTGGGCATGCCAAGGTTAAAGTATTTCTACCAGAACATGATGACTATCTAGATGTGTTGATGAAGACAGTGAAGGATGGGCGGTCGGCCATCACAAGGGGTTGGACTCGAGTCATGCGTGCCTTCTGCATGGAGGAAGGCACAATATGGCCATTCCGCTTCACCTTGTTCAGCAACCAGAATGTATTTTTCCTCTTTCTTTACCGTATTTAATAGTACAAGTATACAACTATGGTTCATCGCTCCTTATTTCGTGCTTATGTAATTCTTGAACATATGTACCTGTGAATCGAATAATGCATTGGTTGTTTGAACCTGATGGATATAATAAAGCTATAACATACTTTCAAATTCAAATTCGGTCCAATTTTAAATAGCAGCAATTAAATTATGGTCAAATTACGCTCTGTAGGTCGTTATGGCGCACACGGTCGATAAAACAAAAACATTTGTGATATACACCATAATCCAACATGGTTCACACAGAGGAAACATGTGTGAGCATGCACACAATTGCCATTTGCAAAGCGTGTGTGATGTCACACAATATCACAAACGGTGCGGGCAAACTAAATGTTTGTGATAGTTGCCTTATCGTACATGATTTGCAATCATGAACTGTTTCTGATGTGGTACGCATTGTAAACGTTGGACCAATGAAAAGCGTGTGCGATAATTATCATGTACGCCGCTGTTATGATGGTCCGACGTTTCGTAATCCTATCTGACACTCATACGATGATTAGCTAATCTTCTTAATTAGTTATCGCATACGGTTCGGGAAAAGTGAATGTGTGTGATTGTCTGCTTATCGTACACGTTCTATAATCGTGAACTGTTTGTGATGGGCCACGCATCGTAAACGTAGCACCACAGAATACCGACTGCGATGGTAATGCCAGCACACACGAGTAGCAAGGATGGAGCGTTTGGTATATTCGAGATATCAGAAATAGTTTTATACGGACAACTATATGCATCATGGCTCCCTATCCCTGACGGTTTTGGGTCGTGTCAGAAGGACCCCCCCCCTATCACACACACTCACTTGGCGATGGTTCAAAATGTCATAACGGAAACGGGTTAAAACTGTTTGTATAGCACCTTGTTGTACCAGTGTTACATAGACCCTTCCTGAAAATAAGATGAATGACTGAAAACATAGTTTGTTAGTTTTCAAGAAAGTTTATGGTCTATACTTCAACATGTGAATAGCTTGTTACTTGATCGTGAGAAGTTTTATGAGATTAGCTATTGTTAATGATATATAATGATGCTAGAAAAGAGATTGAAATTATTATTGGTCAAACTTATGTACTATGCTAGCATTCACACTTCATAAATTATTTCTTTAATCATTTACCTACTCGAGGACGAGAAGGAATTAAGCTTGCGGATGCTGATACGTCTCCAATGTATCTATAATTTATGAAGTATTCATGTCATGTTTACAACAATTTCATATAGTTTTGGTGCACTTATATATGATTTTTATGGAACTAACCTATTGACTTAGTGTCTACTGCCAGTTGTTTGATGTCTACTACACAACTTGTTCTTGTAGACTCGTGTTGGGCCTCCAAGCGCAGAGTTTTGTAGGACAGTAGCAAATGTATCTCAAGTGGATGACCTAAGGTTTATCAATCCGTGGGAGGCGTAGGATGAAGATAGTCTCTCTAAAAAAACTGCAATCAAGTAATAAAAAGTCTCTTGTGTCCCCAACACACCAAATACAATGGTAATTTGTGTAGGTGCACTAGTTCGGCGAAGAGATGGTGATACAAGTGTAATATGGATAGTACATATTGATTTTTGTAATAGGAACAATAAAAAAAGCAAGGTAGTAATTGATAAAACGGAGCACAAACGGTATTGCAATGCTTGAAAATGAGGCCTAGGGTCCGTACTTTCGCTAGTGCAATCTCTCAGCAATGCAAATATAATTGGATCATATAGCCATCCCTCAACGTGCGATGAAGAATCACTCCAAAGTTCTTATCTAGCAGAGAACATAAGAATAAATTGTTTGTAGGGTACGAAACCACCTTAAAGCTATTCTTTCCGATCGACCTATCCAAGAGTTCATACTAAAATAACACCAAAGCAAAGTCAGATTTGTAATACTCAATCCAACACAAAGAACCTCAAAGAGTGCCCCAAGATTTCTACCGGAGAAGCAAAGACAAGAATGTGCATCAACCCCTATGCATAGATTACCCCAATGTCACCTCTGGAATCCGCGAGTTGAGTGCCAAAACATATATCAAGTGAATCAATAAAATACCCCATTGTCACCACGGGTATTCATAGCAAGACATACATCTCAAATCCATAAAACTATTTAATCCGATAAAATGAAATCTCAAAGGGAAAACTCAATTCATCACAACAAGATAGTGAGGGAAAACACCATATGATCCGACTATATTAACAAAGCCCACGATACATCAAGATCGTCACATCTCAAGAACACAAGAGAGAGAGAGAGAGAGAGAGATTAAACACATAGCTACTAGTACAAACCCTCAGCACCGAGGGTTCACTACTCCCTCCTCATCATGGTGGCCGCCGGGATGATGAAGATGGCCACCGGTGATGATTTGACCCTCCATCAGGGTGCCGGAACGGGGTCTAGATTGGTTTCTCATGGCTACAGAGGCTTGCGGCGGCGTAACTTCTGATCTAGGGTCTCCGCTAGGGTTTTTGGAATATTTGGAAATTTATAGGGCGAAGAGGGGGTGCGGGAGGCCACCGAGGTGGGCACAACCCACCGGGACGCGCCTAGGGGCCCAGGCGCGCACTAGTGTGTTGTGACCCCCTCGGGGCACCCCCAGGTGCTTCTCTAGCCCATTGCATGTCTTCTCGTCCATAAAAAATCCACAAAAAGTTTCACTGTGTTTGGACTCCGTTTGGTATTGATTTTCTGCGATGTAAAAAAACAAGCAAAAAACAGCAACTCGCACTGGGCACTATGTCAATAGGTTAGTCCCAATAAATGATATAAAGTTGCTATAAAATGATTGTAAAACATCCAAGAATGATAATATAACAGCATGAATACTTCATAAATTATTGATACGTTGGAGACGTATCAGCATTCCCAAGCTTAATTCCTACTCGTCCTCGAGTAGGTAAATGATAAAAGAAGTACTTTATGAAGTGTGAATGCTAGAAAAAGTGCACAAGTTTGATCAATGATAATTTCAATCACTTTTCCTAGCATCATACTAACAATTCTTTCTTACAAAACTTCTTATGTTAAAGTAACAACCAATTCACATGTTAAGTTTCAAACAAGGAATTCTCTTGAAACTCAAAAACCTATATTCTTAGTCACCAAACGATTGCAATTCAACTTATTCAACAGAGTCTAAGTAAGAGCTCCACATACTCAACCATCATGTAGTCTTCTATAATTGCTAACACTCACCGCATACACATGAACAAAACGTTTCAACCGGACACATAGAAAGATAGGGGCTTATAATTTCACCTCCCAACACCTTAAGGGTGATGTCAACAATAATAACTCATGCTACCCATATCCAACTCGATATATGTAACATCCCAATTTTCAATTTGGATGTTAATCATTAGGTCATCATATGCATCCATGATTTTTTTTCATTTTGAATTTGGTTTTATTTGGACATTTTGATCCTAGAGACCTTAAGCAACTCAAGGACCAATTTAGAGAGTTGGAGGTTTTCATAAAATTTCCATTTTTTGAAATTTCAAAATTTGGTAATTAGGAACAAAGTGATTTTATTCGAAATTATTTTTCAATTATTTCAAAAATAAATAAAATAATGAGAGAAGATAATATGACTTCTTTAAAACAGCGAGGAAATAATGGAAATTTAATTTTGAATAAAAGTATATTTTATTTGAGATTTTATTCGGTTAAATTAGGGAAAATTGCATTTAGCCCAGAAAAATGTTCACGTGGTTCTAAATATTAGAAGAGCACCATGAAAATTATTTCTGCGATTTTAGGATTTTTATTTCGGATTTTTCTTTGCGGGGAAATTGTTTTTTTAAGCTTCGGACCGACTCGGCCGAAGCCCAGCCAGCCCGCTCGCCACCGCCTTCCCCGCCGTGACCGCGTCGGACTCCGGCGGAGTCCGATTCGGAGCCGCCTCGCCGTCGCCCCCTTGCCCAAGCCGGCCCTCGCCGGGCCCCTTTATATAGCGCCCCCCTCTTCTCCTCAAGCCGTCCTGCCACCCAAGCCGTCGCCCGCCGCCGCCGCATCTCGCCGCGTCGCTGCCGCCACCCCGCGTCGTGTATCCGCCGCCGCCAGCTTCCTCGCCGCCTCGCCTCGCCTCGCCAGAGCAACGCCACCGCCGCCGCCGGTTTATTCTCCCCGAACCGATAGAACCGTCTCGTTTTTTTAGTTTGGTTTTATTTTATTAGATCGGTTTATTATTTAGGTTGTGTTAAATAGCGAGCGTTCACCCGATTCATTCTGTTAACAAACGAATTTGTTCGTTAGTTTCTGTTAGCGAATGTTCGTTCATTAGATTTTTCTTTATAGTTTTATTTTTGCCAGGGACTTATTCGCGAATAGTTTTCTTACAGATTAGTCCCTGATCTTTAAACCCTTGCAAGTTTTTGCTCGTTTATCCAAATCCAATGAAACCAACGTCAAAATCTTCGTCTTGATCCCCTCTGTTCAGATAAACAACTTGAACATGATTTTGAAATTTTAAATTATGGTTTCAAGCAGATTTGAATTTGAACTTCTTTTGATCGTAGTATGTGTTTCGTAACTCCAATTCGATTGATTCTTTTTGCAAATCGAAGCTCTTCACTTGAACTTTCGGTTTAGATCTTTTCTTTTGGTTTTACCTTTGCATCTTATGCTTGAGTGCTTATGTATGCTATTGTTTGTTCACGATAGAGTTTCTGGAGTGCGAAGCGTGCTACTACGAATCTCTAGGGTTTTCCGATCGTCAGCAAGGCAAGTAACACTTTGATGATATATCTTTATTACCTAGTTTTTTATGCATTAGTTTCAGTCCTCAAACATTGCATGAGTAGGATTTGGTAACATGAGTACTTGGGTAGTAGTTGTTGAGGTAGGAACCTATTGTCTTTTATCAACCCTGGGTTTATACGTTATGCTCATACTGCTTGCTATGCTCGTAGACGTGGATTGGTTTGTGAGATTCACGAAAGATGTGAGAGTTATACTTAACTAAGGGAAACTTAAGGTGGCTACTTTAATACACATCTGGATGGATTGGTTGCGGGCACCTGGGGATATACCAGTCTTGTCCTAGGAGATCCCGGGGTACCCGTGTGATCATCTTATGGAATGCCACCCAGGCTCAAAGGGATCATAAGATTATTCGTGCTAGAAACTTCCGTGTGCAGCCACAAGCCATTATGGGCTCTGGCATAGTTGATTAAGTTGTGGCAAACCTTTCCATGATGGGCTAGCAGATGTAGGGGAATTGTAGGTGTACCGGCCTATCTATCGGTTAAGAGGACCTCTTCGGAAAGACTGTGTCTCGATCATCCGTTTCTCAAACACCTTGCAGTGCGAGAAATTCGACGGAGGAGATCGAGTCGTTGTCATGCACTAAGTATTGTCGTGGAGTTGGATGGACTCATTTATCTTTGATGCTTTCGCAGTTATCTTATTTTAGATGGCCTTCAGCCATATTATTGTAATAAGTACTCTTTTTGAGACACTCGATGTAATAAGTGTGTGATTGAACTCTGTTATAAATCCTCAAGTACTGTGTGTGTCAGCAACACAGAGACTTGACCGTCCGAGGTCGGGTCGCTACAAGATGGTATCAGAGCCCACACTGACTGTAGGACGCGACCACTAGGAAAAGACATAGGTTACTCTTCTCTACTCATTTCTAACTCTTCTCCATTTCTACTCTATAGATGGCGGACCCAAGGAACAAGTTCACTCAACCGGATGATGACACACCTTTCGGACGACACTTGAAGGAAGTCACTAGGTACCTGAACATCGGCATACCAAGTTTCACCGGAACTTACACCGCCACCTTACCAGAAGAGGAGCGCTGGACGATTCAAGTTCGTGTTCCAGGAAGGACTTTTACACTAGTTACCGAGCCAATCGAGTTTTCCTTTGATGCACCAACCTGGAGTTTAGGAAAGAGCATGGCCGCCCATATCACCATTGGATGCATCGGCGAGGTATACAACAAGGATCTTAAGGACACCATCTACCAAATATGTGGACGCCGAGATGAGAAATGGGAGATGATTTGCACCAGGAAGGATAAGTCCATTGCAGGCTACATACAGGAGTTAAATCAGCACATTCGTCGTCAGGAGAACCAGATGTGCGCCAACATGATAGACACGAAGAAGGTGATGACCCGGAACATGGAGCTAGAAGAGGAACTCAAGTCTACACGCGATGGATATGAAGAGCAAATTGATGTACTATTGGAGAAGAATGAAGACCTGAAGAAGAAGCTAGGAATATTCATGGGTGATCCTGAACCTGAAGAGGACATCCGTTCTGAAGACTACATCATAATAGACGACACAGACTCCGACCTCGACAGCGATGATGAAGACAATGATGATTATGAAGATGAAGCTGGAGCTGACATTATGGAGTCTTCCACCGATCAAAATTTCTAGTTGACCACCATAATATCATTAGAAGTACTTCCATGTATATAGTAATAGTCCACGAGATTTTGTGACGGGTAGCTTAGATCGATTGTACGAATATTGTTTGATATTGAGTGGTGTGAAATGAATATGTTTGTCTCATGTGCATATGGGTAGTGATCTCTCTTTAGACCTCACTCTATTCTGTTCTCGCCCCTCTAAAACCTATCAGATCCCTCCGAGACGTGACCCCGGATTCGTTTTCCCACCGGAGCTCACTCAGTTGATCCAATAGCAGAATGCCTTGATGTAGTTGCTAGTCCAGAACCAAGGCAACAACAACAACAACCCACTGCCACCACCCCAAGTTGACAACTTAGCCCGCTTTCTAAGGTTGAATCCGCCGGTGTTCTCTAGTAGCACCGAGCCGATTGTTGCTCATGACTGGCTCCGCAAGATTGGAAGGGAGCTGACCACCGCAGGTTGCACAGATGCTGAGAAGGTGCGCTTTGCCGCACATCAACTGGATGGACCCGCAGCCTCATGGTGGGAGAACTATGTCGGATGTGGGGTTCCGGCAAAACCCTTAAGGTTCGAACTCTGGGGTGCGCGTGAAGTTCTTTCCCTCCTACCGATCTACGCCCTAGCTCACTAAGATCTCGCGGACGAACTCGACGAACTAGCAACACAAAGACACAAGATTTATACTGGTTCGGGCCACCGTTGTGGTGTAATACCCTACTCCAGTGTGTGGTGGTGGATTGCCTCTTGGACTGATGATGAACAGTACAAGGGGTAGAACAGCCTCCTGAGGTTGAGGTGTTCTTGTGCTCGACTAACTTGTGTGGGTGAGGTGCCTCTGAATGTGTTATCAGATCAGGATGTCCCCTACCGTGGTGGCTAGTTCTACTTATATAGGCCCTGGTCTTCTTCCCAAATATTGAGCGGGAAGGGAGCCAACAACGGCGGGCTAATTTCAAAGGGGACAACTAGTACAAGCTATCCTGACAAAAGTGGTATTCGCGTGCGAAAGGCTCTGGTGGTGACGCCGTCTTGGGCTCCATGGTGACCTCCGTCCTGCTGGCCGGCTGGTATTGGTCTCATTGCACTGATGTGGAAACCTTTGCCTGATGCCTCGGTACTCTGCGCCTGCGCTTGCTTCCTTAGCACCAAAGAGGAAACAAGGACGCTGCGCGCGCCGGCGCCTGCCGCCTGGCGCCGATTGTCATGGCTCACGTCACAGCAGCCTCGCGAGGTTTGCCCCGCCTTGATATCTCCGCTCCTCGCGAGGCAGCCTGGAGAGGCCGCTGCTGAGGAGGTCTTGCGTCGTCTGCCTCGTGAGGCTTGGCCCCTCGCGAGGGTCTTGGACGCCTAGTTGATGAAGATGGGCCGTACAGGCCCGCTAGCATAGCCACGCCGTGGGCCGCAGGCAGGCAAGTCTGGGGACCCCCATTCTCAGAACGTCGACAGTAGCCCCGGGCCCAAGGTGCGCTCGGGCTTGGCTTCGAGGCGAAGCCAAAGGTCAAGTACGGAGCGCCGCGGGCCCCAAAAGCCTGCGGCCTTGGTTGACAAGTGGCGGTTGATTGGACGTGGGCGTCTCCGCTTCCCCATGATGCCTTTGAATCCGCCTGGCTATGCGGCCTCCGCATCCTACACAGTTATTCTTCCTTCGCCCACGCCTGGCGCCCCCAATCTCTCTGCTTCCTCGAGACTCTGCTCCTCCCTTCCAATCTGACCTGCGCTCCGCCTGCTTCATCGCCATGGCGCCAAAACAGGCTGACAAGGGGAAGAAACCTCTGTCTTCACCAAGTGCGCCTCCGTCCTTCAAGCCTGGGCTCGGCCGTCCCCGGGTGCTCAACGACGAGGCTATGGACAAGGTGTGCCCCATGCTTGCTTCCAGTTTCAATGAGTGGGGAGAGACGGTGGCTTGGCCCGCGTCTCGTTCCCGCATTGCTCGGGCAGCCACTGAGGTCCCAATCTTCATAGATGCCCTTTGGGCTGGCCTGATTCCCCCTTTCTCCGCCTTCTTCAACGCGGTGCTTGAGCATTATCAGATCCAGATGTTGCATCTCGACCCTCAATCCGTGACTCTTCTCACCGTCTTCGCCTTTGTGTGCGAAGCCATGGTTGGCATCGCCCCTTCTGTGGCCCTCCTTCGCCATTTCTTCTCATTGCATCTGACTAACCCTCGGCAGAGCTCGGGGTGTGTGAGCTTCCAAGCCATGGCTGCGACAGCGGGCACGGGAATTGACTTTGAGCTTCCTCCATCCACGAGCGAGTTTCGGACACGATGGTTGTTTGTTGACGTCGGTGTGCTCAGCCCGCTGCTCCGTGCTCCACCTGGGCCCGCTGTTCCCAACTCCAGTTGGGGCCACCAGAGGCTAGCGAGCCCCCGTCTCACCCCCATCTGGCTCAGGCTGAGGAGGTTGAAGGACCGCGGCGTGACAGCGCCTATGGTGGTGAAGGAGTTCATCAAGCGCCGAGTCGCTCCACTTCAGCGCCATTCCCGCCCGATGTGGGCCTTGCTCAGCATTCAAGACCATATGAGGTTTCAGGAGGAGGGGCTTCCTCTTACGACGCGGCAAACGGTGCTTACGGTCCTGACGGGTGTCCCTTTGCTAGATGACATGCCCAGGAAGAGCTGTCTGCTGTACCGCTGCGAGAACAAAGCCGAATTTGCCGCGAGCATGCCCTCCTTTGATGAGTGGGGGTTGCGCCCGATCGGCCTGGTGGGGCCCCGTGAGAACCCCGTCGACGTGGTCCCCTTCCTCGCCCCCGGTGCCGAGCTCGCCCCAAGTGAGGGTGCAGGAGGGCGAGCTCCGACGGAGACCGGTGGCCCAAGCGCTGAGGAGCACATGCCGCGTGGTGATCCTGCGGCGTCATCCTCGGGAGCTCGCGATCCCTACCCTGGGGCGTTGGTTACTGAGGCGACGCAGCATGCGATTCCCGAGGTCAAAGCCCCTGAAACCTCGGGAGGTCATGGCGAGACGGCGCCCGACTGTTCACCGCAGCCGGGCACCCTTGAAGTTGTCCCTCCAAGCTCTCCTTCGGCCCCGCCTCGCGCTGGCCGCCACGTCCAGCGCTTCGGTCGGCTTTGCGTGGACTTCGAGGAGCTCCGCAAGAGGAAAGGATCCCCGAGCGGCAACAGCATCTTCGGGCCGTTGAAGCCGCGAAAGTACTTCGCTGTCGACGAGTAAGTACTGCACCTTGCGATTTCTTGATTGCTGCTTTCCTTTCTGACGCTAGCTCTTCAGGACCCCTTCTACCAGGACCGTTGGGTCCCTCGTGAAGCAATCCTCGCCTTCCTCGGCACCCCCGTTGGCCTTGTGCACCCCGAGCCTGCATGCCGCGCCCGGAGCCGGGCCGGTCGAGGGGGTGCGCTCGCCTTCATGGAGCCTCGAATCTGCGACCTCGTTGCCCTTCCTGCATGGTCTGGCTTGGAGCCTGGCGGGCGTTCCCCACTCTCCTCCTATGGTTACGGACAGCAGCTGGTTGGGCTCGGCCTTCAGCTCCTCCTCAAGCGGCGGGCCCCGACTGGCTAGGGCCCCCGCAAGGACTGGCTGGCGCCTGGGGCAGCACCAGCCCCCAGCCCCCTACCGAGAGGTGGTGCGTCGCTTGATGTCCCGCCTGCAGATCCCCGGGTGGAGGATGAGGTGAGCCGTGCATTCGAGTCCGAGCGCGGGAGAAGCGTCGTTCGCCATGAGCTCTTCCAGGAGGCGATGGGCGTGATGAGCCGACTTGGCGAAGAACTCGCGGGTGTCGACTCGCGTCTCGAGGCTGAAGGTCTTTGGCTGGCGGAGGAGTGGCACAAGCTGAGGGTGGCTATCAACCTGGGCCTCTACCAGCGTGATCTTCACAATGCGAAAGCCGAGGCGTCCCTCAAGGTTTCCCGCGAAGCTCGCTCCCGAGCCTCGGAGGAGGCTCGCGAGGCTGACCATCGTCGCGAGGCTGCAGAGAAGCGCCCGTGGGAGCTCCAGGCCTGGAGTGCGTCCCTCGAGCAGCAGGTGGAGGCGTGCATAGCCGCCCTTGCGTCGCTGAGGGGGACGCCTGCCTAGGAAGACGAGGTCCGGAAGCGCGAGGAGGAGCTGGCTCTGGAAGCCGTGGAACGCAGTCTTGAGCTCGAGCAACTGGAGACAAGGGAGCGTCAAGTTGCTCAAGCAGAAGATGCCATCAGGGCTCGCAAGGCCAAGGTACAGGAGGAAGTCGATCGCCAGGTGGCCCGAGTTCACGCGGATCTTGAAGATCGGTACGACCTGAACCTGAAGCTTGTAGGAACTGAGGCAGCGGGCAGGACCGCCGCTCTCAGGCCCAGGTTAGACGAGGCGGAGAGACATGGGGAGGCCGCGGCTGCTGCCTTGGTCACGGCGCATGCGGACTTGGCCTCTGCCCGCGTCGAGTTGCTTTTGCTCTAGAAACGGGTTGATGATGCCGAGGCCGTCGCGCGGTAGAACAGGGAGGAAGTGCTTCAACGGCGGACGCTGGAGCACGAGCACGCCCCCATGCTTCAGGACCTCCGGAATAGGGCTAACACCGCCCTGGGCTTCATCTGCGACGAGAATGCACCCCCCCCCCACTCGAATGACTACGCCAGCCACCTGACCTTCTTCACCAACGTGGTGACGCGCCTGGAAGCCCGGTCGGACAGGGCCCGCCAGCTCGTGGAAGAGAGGAGTCGGGGCCTGCTCGGGCGCGCGTTCTCCCGCGTCTTCAGCCATCTCCGGAACACCTTCCCCGACTTCGACGCCGCCATTGCCCCCGTGCCACAGGCCGTCCGAGGCGACCTAGCGCGGTGGGTGGAGGACAATGTGGATGCGCTGGTCAGAGCCTTCGCCTCTGACGACGACGCGGTGGTGGTCGTCGCGGACGAAGGCGACGTGGTTGACGACGGCGACGGAGGCGTCGCCGAAGGCGGCGACGGTGACGGCGAAGACAACGATGACGCGAGTGACGCGTCCGAGGGTGATGTAGCGAGCGACATATCTGGCTGATCCCGTCTTCTCTTGTCGTTTCATCCTGTACTCAAAAACTCGGGCATGGCGCCTAAAGATTGTGAGAGCATTTTGGGAGGGGGAGCCCCTCATGTAAGAAAATCATGATTTCTACTCCTTTATGCCGAACCGAGGGTGCGTTTTGCTCGGTCATGAGTACGGCGGCAAGTTTCGCCGCTGCGGCTTACCTTAGCTAGAGCTAGCCCGAGGTCGGGTTGTGAGGTCGAGAGTCGCCACGGGGCTCCGGAAGGGTCTGCTGACCCGCCCGAGAGGGCCTCGCGAGGTTCCTGCGCCAGTCGGCGTGCGCGGCGCGCGCGCTGTGCCCAGCCCCACTCGCGAGGGGCCCGCGAGGGGGAGGCGGCGAGCGTGAGCTCCAGAGCAAGGCAAGAACCAGATGGCAAGAAATCGCTCGAACAAGAAAATACACCCCCCCGCACGCAACAACAAAAGCTTGACTTCAACTTAAATCCTAATCCATAAAGCCAGGCTACAGAAGAAGAGATCCAAAGCAAATGTCCGTGTCCGGCACCTAGTCTAGTCTTCTGGTCTTCGAGTCTTCTCACCAGCGCGGAGCTAAGTGCTGCCACTAGGCATGGGAGGGAGCCCCAGGGCCTGAGGCCGGCACCCCTGAGACTCGAGGGCGTGTACAGCCCCACTCATTATTACGTGAGAGTGTCACGGGCGGCGAGCTTCACAGGCACTGGGCCTTCTTCACAGGAACCGGCCTTGCTTCATATCACCAGACAAGGGCCCCGCCTTGCGCCACCCTCGACCACCTTTGAGCCGACCGGCAACCTGGACGACACAAAGGGGGGAAAGGGGACGCCAGCGGTGCCCCCGGCAACCACGGGTCCTCTGCCGAGGAAGGCTCACCGGCACCTCCCCGGCAGAGGGCCTACCTCCGGGCGTTGCCTGGCTTCACGCGAAGTGGGGAGGGGCCTTGCTCCTGGCTCCCTCCTCGTGGCCCCCAGTGTGCTTCCCCCGGCGGTACCTCCCCGGCAAAACAAGTACCACACACAACCGCAGAGAGTAATATTTCACGAGTCCAATCTGCTGACAACTTTTGTAGCGTGACACCACGTCACCACCCGATCATTATTTCGAACCGTTTTTTAGCCTGCCGCTCCATGTTTTGAGATGTGGTCTCATTGGCACATCTTGTCAAAGCAGAGATCGTGTCCCCTTATTACGGGATTCTCATCAATACAGGCGTGGGTAACCCAACCGTGTCATCTGCACGGCCCTTGGGAAATAGGCGAGTTCTAAGGCGAGTGCGGAGGCGCTTGATATTCGCTGCCTTTATAAGGAGATAAGGATTCACCCCCTTTCACCCACGCCTTATTTTCCTCTTCCCACCCATTCTCGAGCTCCAACGCCCAAATCCTCATCTCTTCCGCCTCAAGAAAGCACTCCGATCATGTCCGGATCCGGAGCGCAGGGCAAGTGGACGGTCTCCTCCGTCAAGGAGAAGGACATCACGAAGCTCCGGGAGGCCGGGTACTTGGCCAAGGAAATCGCCCATCGGCTTCCGGCCAAGGGGCAAATCATCCCCACCCCAGAGCCCCATTCCATTCCTCGAAACGGTTAGTGTCGCATTCATGCCCGGCTAGAGCGGACGCGACCTCTCACTGGCGCCGGCATTGAAGCGGCGCGCCGGTCGAGAGAGTGTCGCCCGCGCCGCTTCCCGGTGCACGCGACTGCTCCGTGTTCAAAGGTCGCAATAGCCGGCCACAACATGCATGTAAAAAGTTCTTGGGAGTCCAGTAGTGCTAGTACTCCATGGCGCGATCCATCGACAAGCAGGCGGGAAAGTTATCGTATACTCGGTTTGCGGTGAGTGGCATGCCGAGCGACCGTGTGGGGTGGAGCCGTGGAGGGTGAGACACGAACGCGATAGACGTGATTTAAACGCTGGTTTTGCTCGATGGCGCGATCCAACGAAACGAAACGTTGGTTTCTCTCCGTTTCCATTTTTTCTCCGGAAAAAGGGAAACTTTCCACTCCTTTTTCATTCCTACTCCAAGGTTGCCCCATTACAACATTCCATCAAATACAAAGGAAAACTAACACGCATGCTGATGCATCTCAATGATTCACAGATCATAGCCAATATTTACTTCACAACTAAAGACAAAAGTTGTGAGAGCGTGTACAAAAGAAAAACTACTCATGGGGTCACTATGACTTAAACCCTAAACCCTAAACAGGATTTAATATCCTGGCTAGGTAAAACCTGTCGGAGGAAAGATGGCTGGCACCCTCGGATCATACGATGCTTTTGTGCAGTTCCACTAAAATCGAGCTGAGCATCCCTGATGGCAAAGATATTGAAGAAGTGTGATTAGAATAATAGTACTGGCACTAGTTCATGAGACATAAACTCATCACAAATAGAAGCCGGTAGAAGTAGAGAAAGATCGACATGGAGATGGAGCTACGTGGGGAGCTGCGGTAGTGGAGCAAGCCGGCTCCAAAAGGAAGATGTACTACCTGGGACGTCGGGCTATAGCTAGAAGGGCGGTTGCGACACGGCATCAGCCCCTACCGCGGGGACCCCCGATTGGGACGCACCGACTGTGGGTTTTCTCCCTCGCCGATGTCGACCGCATCTACACAGAACATTGTTCCCTTCCCCAAGTGGTGGGATCAGGCCGGATATGTGACCAGCGGTGTGGCCACCGTCGTTCTATGCTTGTGAAGAGAGCAACCCAAGCAAGCAGGCTTGTAGCTTAGGCTCCTGCTAGTGTATATATAGTGGTTTTCTTTTACTCTCCATATCAACCATTTTATATTGCGTATGTGTCATTGAAGAGTGAAATGATGGTTGCTTCTTCCGACTAACTTACTGTGTGATTTGACTGCTCCTTAGTGGCCCCTACACGTACTCCCCCTACGTGGATGACCGTTCCTAAGTCTCACTTGTACTTATCTCTATTTTCTTGCATGACACGTAGACAGGATGCGCACAGAGGAATTTTGTTACTGCACGTTGTTACGTAGTACTACTAGTACATACTCCCTCCTTCTGGTTCACTACTGGTACTCCCTCCGTCCTGGCTTATTGGTCCCCTTTGTACTCAATTCATGGACTCGTTTTCCTCAAGAAATTGTCTTTACCAACGTATTAATATCGGGAATGCATGCGTGAACAACGAATGATTAAACCTTGCATGCAACGTTTTGACAAAGCATTTACTTATGAACATGTGAATGTGAGGGACTACAACCTCGTGCATGCATGCAACAGTCACGCATACACATGGACGCAAAAACGCACGCGACGCCCTAATGCATGCATGTCCGAGCACACGACGGAACACACACGGTCACGCTCAAGTGCTCAACCTACACGTGCATGCACACACATACTCAGCCAGGGTGAGCTAGTGACCGTATAAACACCGGAAAATGTATATATTAAGCGCAATGAGCATATTATGAAGTCCACTGGCCGTATTTTTACAAATATACAGTGACAGATAGTGTATTTATCTCGTTTGAAATTAAGCCATATTAACCGGAAAGGAGGCAGTATGGACTAGCATTACTTTGTTGTGTCCCATCAACTTGCCGAACGAGGAGAAACTTGCGCGCGGTGGCTCGCAGGACAAGGAGAAACTTTTGACTAATGCAAGCTCTCCCTCGCTCAGGCGGTGGATGTGCAACAGTTAATTCGGTGTCAGATTGCCAGAAGCATACACTATACTAGTACTATTATTGTTCGACTTCCCGATGAGGCGAATAGCCAAGCGCAAAGTTTACTAGTACTAGTACTACTACTATAGAGGTATGTACTATACTACTAGGAACCGGATGGAGGAGCGTTTGCACTCTTATTATATTTTAAAAATGTGATAAAGCAATCTTCAACGCATTTTGTTCTCTTCGAGGGTTCTTGCATGTGATAATGGAAGTTGATTGCATGGAACACTCGCCACAATTCTCGCTTAATTCTGGCTCATATCTTGTTACTAATAGGAGCGCTCGGTAATATTTCCTCTTTTTTTGTTATTCAGCAAGTAAACATGTCATTAAACCTTGCGGCGCATCTTTGTGCGAACCGTGCTTGCTGCACTTTGAATGTGGTCAAGAGCTGGCTTGATGAAACACCTCGCTTCCTTCTTTTTTTGCGGGGTACCTCACTTCCTAGTGACCAGTCTCTTGGCTGATCGTCCTAAGAATGCTTATATATGTCAACTCGCAAAATGAGGAGAAGCTTGCAGGACAAGGTGAAGCTCGCTTACGCCTTTTGACTAATGCAACCTACCCTCGCCCAGGTGGTGGACATGCATCAGTTCATTCGGTGTCAGATTCCCAGAGGCATACATTGTAGTACCCAACATGCAGAGTACCATCATTGTTCGACTTCACGAAGAGGCGAAGAGCCAAGCGCAAGGTTTAGTAGTACTACTACTAGAACCGCATGGTAGAGCGTCTGTACTCTTATTTTATTTTAATCTCTGATAAAGTACACATTTATTCAGGAGAAGGGCGGAAAACGGCAGCCCAATAGTAGTATTAAAAACATCGAACATGTCATGATGATATCGATCAACCATGCTCGAATATATCTTGGCTTCCATGCGAGCCCGTCTGTGTGTTCTCGCTCCTCGTCTCTCTCAAGGAACGGCGGGTTGGCCATTTTGCCATCAATTGAGATCGGTTTGCTCACACTCCGGTCCCACATGTCAGTGATATGCCAAGAGGAAGTGCGTTGACCGACTGGCCATACGCGTACTTGGTTTTGCAACTTCATACTACTCCTCCCTCTGTCACAGTTTACAGGGCACGCTTCATTCTGATGCATTTCTCTTCATGCATTTCCACCACCAGAGAGACTTTAGACGCGTTTGGTTTAATGCTCAATTAATTAGGGCATGGTGACCGCAATCAAGTCCACAATTTTCTCTCGATGTACTACGGAGTGGAGTGAGTGCATGCATGTGTGTACCCGGGGTGGAAGCACTGCATGCATGTGTGTACGCATTATTTCCTCTAGTAATAGACGCCATGCTATAACAACCAATGCTATTTTTCAGGCCGATCGCTAGTCGCCTTGGTCCCAGAGATTTTTTTTAAGCGTGCTCTATAAACAGTGACGGATGGAGTAGTATGAGCGGATTCAAAGAAGAGTGTATTGATGGTTGCTTCTTCTGAGCAACTTAAAGTGGGAAAGGTGGGGCTTATGATTTGATTGATCATTAGTCACTATTAATGCGGCGCAACGACCGGGCTGAGTCTCCCATGCGGTTGTGCACTACTCCCTCGGTTATTAAATATACTCCGGAGTATTTGTCTTTCTAGAGATTTCAACAAGTATACGAAGCAAAATGAGTGAATATACACTCTAAAATATGCCCATTTGAAATTTGTAAAAAGACAAATATTTAGGAACGGAGGAGTATAATTTTGTGCATGGCACATGGACCCAGATGCTGAAGAGGCTTCTAGCAATGCTATCAAGCTTCCAGCATTTGTTTACATAATTAACGTACTATACAAATAATTTTCCAGCGACATGAAATTGTACAATGCTCTGAGCTTTCAGCTTTTGTTTCGTGTGTCTTGCCATCGATGCTCTTTCGGAAACAATAAAAAACTAACTTCCTTGCTAATGCATCTCAATGAGTAGCAGATCAGAGCTAATATTTACATCACAACTGAAGACAAAGTTGTGAGAAGGTTTTTAATTAAAATTGATCCATGCTTTCATTGGCAGCAACGTCCCCCAGCTCTGTCTAAATCAACAAGGCATGTTGGGAAAAAAAGTAGCTGTCTAGAGCATGCAACATTTCGATCATTTTGTGCAGTTCCACTAAAATAGAGCTGAGTGTCCCTGTTCCAAAGATATTAAATGTGATTACGATAATAGAGGACTCCTGATGAAACAATAAAGACACAAATAGAAGTCGGTCACCTTTGCAGTCTCTCTTAAGACTAACTAGTTGGAGAAGATTAAGCAAATAGTTGGAGAAGATTAGGCTCGGACTTGGATGAGGAGGATAGAGCAAAACCAATCTCCCTTTGTGCAGTCGCACTGAAATGTAGATACGTTGCCCGTGTGACATTTTAGTACAACTGCACAAAACACTCTTAAGAAAAAAGTGATTTGTGCAGTTCACCAAAAGGTCGCAATAGCAACAAGGTGAAATGGATAGCCCTGTTTGCAAAAAAGAGGTAGAAAGGAAACAATTACTGGCCAATAACAGTTGATGACACATACGACGACAAAAAAGAAGCATATTCCTTGTCCTAAGGGAAGATAACAACACGGTTGTGTTTGTCTAAAACGGTGTGAGGACGAGATTGCAATATGGAAAGTACGCTAAACGAGCTACGTTTTGGGCAAAGAACTATGGAAGATCCATATGCAGCGACGTGGGAAGACGGGTAGTGGAGCAAGGCCGGAGGGGATACCTGGGGGTCGTCGGGATGTAACTAGGTGAGCGGCGGCGGGCGGGATCTGCCCATACTGCAGCAGCGAGCAGGTGGCGTAGGCCCTATCGCGCCGGAGCTTGGTTAGAGAGAACGACGGGTACCGCAGATCGGGACGTGCTGCCTCGGTGCCGTCGAACGGAGAAACGATGCACATCATCCCTTTCCGCCGATGGACGGGATGCGGCCGGATCAGTGACCAACAGTGAGAAAGAGAGGCCACCGCCGCCTTGTGTGAGATACTCTGAAGAGAGACAAACCCAGGCAGGCAGGCTCCATTGTATATAGTGGAGTGGACTACCTTTTTCTCCATAAAAATCGTTTTATATTTTGTGTACGTGCCATTGAGCGATATAACTTTATTTAAAAATAATGTGCCAACGCATCAAGTCAAACTTTGTTTCGTGCACGCGTGGTACACGACCTCCGTAGGTAAACAACTGCTACACGCGTTCAAATTAGCACGTGGGCTGCCATTTCGTACAGAAATGAGCTCCACCGTGTACCCGCGCGGGTGTGGCTGGGCACGAAGCGTGAGTACGTGCACCTATTCTCTTCATGTACGAACACCACATACGTGGGGGTGTGTGAGAGAGATACAAACGTAGAGAGATATAGTGTGTGGGTTCGTGAGTGTTTGGGTCAATCAAAAAATGTAACATATGCAATGTGTGTGAAATAGTGTCTTGGATATATCATATATATAGAGCGGGCGATCCACGAGAAGAGAGTGGAGGTATCATCGGCTTGAGGTATCCATAGAATCGAAGAGAGGGATGATGATGATGTGTGTGTTCGCGCGCGCGCGATTGATAAAGAGTGCCGTCGAATTTGTGTGTGCCCACATCAAAGATATAGAGTGGCTAGCCTACTGGAACGTGAGAGGGGACAGGTGCAGTTTTTCTCTGTGGCATGGATACCTACCTACAGCGCTCGACTATCGGTGTGTGGTGGGGGGAGACCTAATTAACTATAGAGGTACAATGGCTGGTATGTGTGGAGGAGGAGAGAGGCCTACCTTATGTATTAAGGGAGATCGATCGGCATCCATGCATATGTGTAGGATAGGAATAAGGTTGGGAGAGAGACAGAGCTAGAGTGTTGGAGGAGGTGGTAATGGAGTTGCTTCTAACAAATGGTGGGAGAGGCTTGCTAGACAAACGGAGGGCACGCCTGCAATATTAATAAGAGAGGGGATGGCTGCCTATCTGTGCACGTGCGTCTGAGAGACGAGTCAGGAGGCATGCACGAATGATGAGGGGGACGATATGGCTGTGGTAAGCAGACGTAACTACATAGGAAGATCAATCGTCCTTTGTCAGAGAAAGGAGAGACATAACTTGTGAGGTACGTCGATCGATGGCTGGGGGGAAATAGTTAAACTCGACCTAGGTATATGTAGGGAGATCGATCGGTATACATGCATGTATGTGTTAGAAGCAAATAAGGCCCGGGGAGAAGAATAGAGAGAGTGATGCATCTAGGAGGTGGCACGAGAGGCATACTATATGGAGGGGGAAGGAGTGTGCGAGTACGAGATCGATGAAAAGAGTGGTGGGAGTGAGGCATGGAAGGTGAGAAGAGAAGAGGGGAAGCTTGTGTTTGTGGTAGGCACACCTGGCTAGAGAGGCATATCGATCAATGTGTGCCGTAAAGAAGGAGATGGGGGGCCTACACACACCGTGGGTGAACGACCTAAAGTGAAAAGACGAATTTGCGTGACGGAGCTAGAGAATGTTGAGGGAGGGTGAGAGGGATGTGGGCGTGTGCATGCACGAGAGAAAGTTAGCGCTAGCTACAAAGATAAGATTATTGTGTGGGTGTAAAAGACGAATAGAGATCATAATTCATTATAAAAAGTGAATTCGGATATTTGAAGAATTTATCATAGTGTTTTAATCCGACGCATGCGTGAATATATATAACGGTGATACACATGGTGTGGTTATGAACATGTTATACTAAATATAATATATTTTATCTCTACTCTTATAAAAATAGAGTTGTTGATGATGGTGTGCCTGCCATCCTGCAATATAGGTTGTCCGATTTATATCTGACGGATAGGAAGGAAACTATGGCAATTTTTAAAAAAGATACCCACAACCCTCTCCATATTTGCAAATAAGGCCTCCCCTCGATCATCTTGATGTTCTGTGGAATGCATGGGCATCTTGCTAGTACTACATATAATATATAGAACATTGATTATAATTTGGGCTAATGTGTGGCTGTTGCAGCTCAGGGCTAAATACTTGTCATAATGTAGGGGGCGGGGCACTATACTTTGTGTGATAAACACGGTGTACGTATGGAACATGGTTTAGTTTATGAATATATAGTTAGTACATCAAATGTACTATTATTTGGAATCAGCATCAAGTGTATTAAAAAATTGAATTCGAGTTCATATAGTACACATATTTCATATCTATCTCTATAGTAATCATGTGGTGTGTTGTTAAGGTAATACACGAATGATGGTTGAAGTTGGCAACAATCATGATTGTAGATTCTTATTCAAATAGAGAAATGAATTCAAATTCAGTTCGAATTGCAGCGGTAGTATAGACATTTGGAATGCGCTAAAATGTTGGTATGAGCAGGTTACATGCATTATACAGCCAGCGAAAAAATTTAATTGGACATAACATGGATTCATACTCCCTCCTTCCATCTATATAGATCCTAATGCATTTTTTAAGACCGCCTTTGACTACTGACAAGATTAATAGTACATGACATGCACAATGTGAAAAATATATCATTGAGAGCTCCTATCACACACGAATTTAACGGTGTGCGTTGTGTAAGTTGCATGTCATATATTATTGCTCTAATATTTGGTCAAAGTTAGCCTCGAAAAACGCATTAGGCCCTATATAGATGGAAGGAGGGAGTAGCTTTGAATAGCATTTGTATAGTAAAACGGGACAAGACTCTCTCTTTGTGTGGTGTGAATAGTTTTATTTTTTTCTTTGTTTCGTTGAGGGAAGTGCGAATTGATTTGGTACGTACAAGTACAATATTACACGTTAGGCTTGTCCCTAAAATTCAACCCGCGCCTTGTTATATCCCAAAAATTCAGATATCGTGCTCCCAAAACTGGCGCCTTCACAACCCGCGCCTTGCTATCCCGAAATTACAACGTGCGCGAAAACTCCCTCCAGCTGCCAAATCCCGACACGTGAAATCCCCCTTCTAACCCTGAGCCAGAAGGGCCACTAGTTCAAATCGGTGGGGGTACTTTTGTAACACACCCTACATTTTGGACAAGCGCGTCCCTAAGTCATGGTTCCCCCTCCCATCGCCTCCTTTTCGCCATTCGAAATCCCAGGCCGCCATAACCTCTCCGCTCCAGCCGTGAAACCCCATCCTCCTCCGTCCGCCACCTCACCGCTGCCCAGCCAGAGCCTCTTCCCCGATGACGTCGTCCACCGCAACAGCTCGACGTCCCTCATCCACCTTCCCGGATGAGGATCCGTCGTCCATCTCGTCGTCCCGCCGGTTCAGACGCCCCGTCCTCCACCTCCAAGGAGCTGCTCCGATGATCGCCTCGTCTATCGCGGTTGGTCCATCCCCACAGCACCACCTTAACCTCTCCACCGGAACCGCAGCATCCTCACCGACTCCTTGGACGAAGCCGAGGCCTACTCGGCGCCACCAAAGAGGTTGTACACTCATCGCATCGCACCTTCTCCTTAACTCGACCTCCCGGCACCGACGGTGCTCCATCCCGCACCCCCATGGAGCGGCTACCTCGAAGCCGGCGCCGCGGGCGACATCTCCACGGCGGCTCTTCCCCAGTGCGAGGCCCCTTCGGCGGCGGCGGCCATACCAGCCGGATCTGCTGCTGCTGCTCCGGCTCTCGCTCGCTCGCGCTGCTGCTGCTGCTCTCCCCCTCGCTTGTGCTACTGCTCTGCTCTCATTTAGCTACACTTTAGTCGACTGAATCGACTTTTGGGTAAGTCGATTTTCAGGGGGTGGGGGGCTCGCCAGAGTTAAGGAAGAACCACCCGCAGCGAGGAGGGAGGCTCGCCGGAGAGGTACCCCACTATCTATCTTAAGGTTCTGGGTGGGGGCAGTGCTCGCCGGCGGTGGGGGCGCGGTGGTGGGGCCGTGGCGTGGGGATCACCGGAGAAAAAGCTTGGCGCGGGGGAGTTGTTTCAGGGCGGCAAGGTGGCGGCGGACCGGCGGTGGGGAGTTGTTTCGGGGCGGCGAGGCGGCGGTGGACCGGCGGTGGGGAGTTGTTTCGGGGTGGCGAGGCGGCGTGGGGTTCGGCCGGTGGTGGCTGGCGGCTCAGGGGGGTGCAAGTTGAAGATGAACTGCAGGCCCTCCCTAAACTATCCCATGTGAAGTGCCTCTCTGCTACCATTGCGTTCAGTTTCGACAGTAACATTCAGATTCCACAGTAAATTTCAGTTTCAACAATTAAGTTCAGAGTCAACAGTTTTTACCTCATCTGTTGTAGTCAGGTGGTTTTTGGTGATGTAAATTTTACATCTATCACTTTTTGGTAATGCATTTTACATCATCTATTGGAGATGCTATTAGAATCCCACTTGAGATTAACGATGTCTGTCTTCTGCTGCTTCAGCCTTGACGTCTTATGGCTCACCGGAGCTGCTTCAATGACGGAACGATCCATCACAACAGAGCAGTGCCCTGGACGCCGTCTACAGATTCCTCAGATCTTCCTCCACACCTCCGACAGCCACCTCTGCCTCAACTTCTTCAGCGACCAACCAAATGATGCTGAGGTCGACACGGCTACGGCAAAGAGGTCGTACACTTGTCGCATCACTTATTACTCTACATTCATGTCGATCCATTAGGGCTATTTTGGTTCAACGGAAAAACATAGCAATAGGAAATTTTCCTATGGCACTCTACTATTCAATTATTCATCCAATTTGTTGAAAGGAATGGGGCAAAACATCCACCTGAACCTACTTTCCAAAATCCTATGCATGAAAACAAGACCAAGTGCGTTAGTTGCAGAATAACATTCTATCTGTACACGCTTTCATATGGTTTCACTTTATTTTGGCCATGTTTCTTTGCATTCCTCTGCTCCTCCAATTCCTGTGAACCAAACACCCAAGTTGACAGAAATCCTGTGTTCACAAATGCTCTGTTTCCCCTATGCATTTCTATCCTATTCCGGTGTTTTTCCTCCTATCCCTGCGTTTTTAGAATCATGCAAGCCAAATGAGCCCTTACAGAGTTACTTCAGTTACAGGTAGGTGTCGAAGAAAACTTTGTGTGGTTTGTCCTGCTCCTGCCGCGACGTCTTCCACCTCACCTGAGCTGCTCCATCGACAGAAGCATCCACCAAACCAGAAATCACGACTCCTGACCGTCTTTCGCCGCCTCAGATCTCCTTCCCTGCCGTCGGCACCCACCGCAACGGCATCACCATCATCGACTCAGCAGATGAACCTGAGGAGTACACGGGTCCACAAGAGAGGTCGCACTCTTTTGTTTCTGCTTATGTTATGCATTGCTTAATATTACCTGCTATTTTATTGTCCTATTCACCTCTTAGACTCCAAGTCAGGTCCAAATTGATGTTCAAACTTGAGTTCTAAATTAGTTGTGGGGCACTTATCGAGGCAGCAATGAATAGTATCTCTGTCTAATATCTGGTTCACCTAGGGTATGCCTATGTTGTTCATCTTGGGTGGGAAACAAATAGTAAAGCAATCATCATCTGTTTTTTTATTAAATTAAAGAAATCAGCAGCATGCTATCATTATTTTTGGATCCATCCACTGGTTGTTACCATTACTCTAGATTTCTGCATGCTCTCCTTATATAATCTCACTATATTTTTTTGTATGCATGTCAGATATTGTACACAGTCGTGCTGAACATGTAGAGAAAAAGAGAAGAGTTTTGCGCAGCAATACAATGTCATGTAGACATCGCTCTATGGTGGGTTCAATGGCAAACCCTCCCCCCCCCTCTCCAGATTGTAATCCAGAGGAAGATATCTGTTCTGAGGCGGATTCAGACGCAGCTGACCACTCCTATTTACCCCCCCCCCCCCCAAGGTGTTTGCTCTAACTTGGCATGATGATGTTAGTCATATCATGCATATGTTGCCTTGCAGTGCCTACTTTTGACATCATATATGTCATCTGCTTAGTTTAGACATGTTCTGTAATGCCACCTGTTTAGTTTCAATATCATATATGGGAAGTATGCAGTCTCATGTCCTTTAGCCAGCCATAATATATGTGAAATGTGCAATGCCATCCTGTTTAACCAGGCATCATATATTTGAATGATATCTTGCCCATCCTTTTCTTCATTAAATTTCATTTGTCGATAATGTTTGTATATTAAACTACTCTTCCTGTGAATCAGCCATTTGAGTGGGTGATGGAAAAATCTGGAGTGAAAACAAGGCCTTTAGAGCAGACAGTGCTACCTGCGAAGCAAATCTCTTGTTGGGTCCCTATAGCTCCTCAGAGATGGATTCAGAGACAGATGACCAGTCATATTCCCCCACCGAGGTGTATGCTCTAACTTGGCATGGTTCTACTACTTATCATGCATATGGTGTCTTGCATTGCATAGTTTAGACATCATATACACAATATTCAACACCATGTTCTTAGTTCAGACATCATATATGCGAATGCCCCTGCTTAGCATATAAATCACATATGTGAATTAAATCATGTGATCCTGATTACTTAGATAACATGTATGTGAATTATGTCATGCGATCATGTTTAGTTAGTCATCATATCTTTGAATTATGTTATGCTATGCTATCCAGTTTAGATAGACATCATATATGTGAAATTATGTCATGCTATCCATTTTAGTTAAACAATATACATGTCAACTATTTGATGCCCTCTTTTTTCCACACTATCTATTGCATCTGTCTCTCATACAATGTCTGTACATTCAACTATGTTTCATGTTTATCAGCCATTTGAATTGGAGCGGGTGATGGCAGTATCTAGCGGAGTAAAAACACGGTCTTCAAATAAAACAGTGCTACCTCTTGGTGGAGATAGCACCCCGGTTGTACATGCACGAGAACCAGCCCTACCACACATAACCCAGACTCTCGTAGATTTTACCCCTACTGCGATGGACATAGAACCAGCTTCACCCAATCTAACCCCAACCCCAGCAGATAACCCAGTTCCTGTTGACACAGCACCATCTCCACCATAGAGATCCCAAACAAGAGTAGTTAGTAAGGCAGCTCCAGTGCCCAAAGTGCCAGTACTACCACGGCGAACCCCAACTCCACCAGTTAGTACACCTATTCCTGTGGAGGAAGCACAGCCATCCATTCATAGTTTAGCATCTATCGCATTTGATGTTGTTAATCCTATGTGCGTATCTTCCCATCATGGAAATATTATACTGAAGATGAAGGAAAAAGCCAGTTGCAGGTGTTTGTCCAGGAGTTATGTGTAAGTAATGTTATTCATGGCAATTACTTTGCTTTGTCCCATACATTCTACCTCCATGATGGTTATAATACAGCAAATTTTCCAATTTTTCTCTATAGAGAAGGACCGGTTTGGAAACTCCGGATGAGGTAAACTGTGCTAATACCTCTGCTATCTTCAAGAATGCTTGGTGGCAGTATCGGAATTACCTAAAGAAAACGTACTTCACTGGCAAAGAAACTCATCAAATTCCCTTACGTTCTCCTGAGACACATTTACTGGACGATGACCGGGAACGCCTTGTTCTTTACTGGTCCCGAACCAAGAATGTGGTAAGGTCTATGAGCTCATTTTATTTTAAGTACTATATGCTTGCGTCTTACTGTACTCTGTTCATGTAGAACAAGTGCTTAAACCTGAAGAACAACTGTTCTCATTTAAGATTCCATTGCTATCGTGCATACTGCTTTGCTCCTGTATCACTGTATTTACTCATACAAACTTATTTTTAAATTGAACGATCCAATGGAAACTCCAATGGCACAACAGGTATGTTTACTCATGTTTTTTTAACAGGTTTGCTCTTATAAATAGCTCTGTTGATTTCAATTTCAATTGTGTATATAGTTGACTTCTCATATCATGCACATTACTGGCATCATAACAGGGCCAATAGTGTTGTTGTACATGTAGACCCGTGGTACCCATCTGAAATCTTGTTGTGCTGTGTAGTTTCCCACGCTTTGTATTCTTTCAGTGCTGCTTTCTTTTGAACTGATATGATTTGAACCGTGTCTCTATTTTGATTTGTCGAGGCAATGCAGTGACCAGGACATAGATATATGTTTGTTTAATGCTTTTATAATGTACTGCTTGGCAATAGAAGACTTGGTAGTTTAATCTTGTCCACCTTACTAATGAACTGGTTCACCGAAATGAGTTTCATATACTAGTACATGCTAAACCTGTTATGTGTGTGCTTGTTTCTTCTTTTAGAATGCTGACAAAATATTGAGGAAGAGTGCCTTATTAAGCAATGATAAAGGAAGTAATGCAGATAAGGTTCAGGATCATGAGACATCCTTGTTGGTCTCCAACAAAGCTGATAAAGCAGCTAAGGAAAACTATCTTGAAGACAGTGAGGCAACCCCAAAGTCCTGTCCTGGTTTACTGTTCGAGTTACTGGCCACTACTGCTTGCACAAGCTATTCAAACTCATTGTCTGAATCAGTTCGGTTTCTTGAGTCTCAACTACAAGCTGAAAGACATCGATCAACTGTGTTGTGATAAGAAGCAGAAGGACTGCGGAAGTCCCTGGAGCATTTAGATGCATACTTTCTGGTGCAACAGCAAGTGTTGGAGGATTTTAGCGCCAAACAAGACAAAGCTAATAAGCTTGCTAAGCTTATTGCCAGCATGGTGGATACCCAGGATAACATTTCTTGAGCTCTTCTGAAGTTGTTTCAGTTATGGACTTGTTTTCCTGCCGCGTTTATTTGCATTGGTGGCCAATTTTGACGGCCAGTGTATCTAATATGCTGCTTTGTTCCCTATATTTGCACTGGTGGCAAACTTTGATGCCCAGTGGATGTAATATGTGTAATAGTTGTAATAGGCTAGCATTAGTTGCTTCCTTATTCATTTCCTTGTTGTTTTGTTTAGTTGTTTGCTTGTAGTCACTACAGTTCTTTTTCTGCGTTTTTCTAGTGGCCACAATAACCTATTTTTGGTAACTAGGCCACAATAATCATGGCAACACACGGACTGTTGTAACCATGGGCCTCCTGCGGGCCGTATGATCAATGGGCCTTCTATGGGCCATAGGATCAATGGACTTTCTACGGGCCGTATGATCCATGGGCCTTCTATGGACCGTAGGATCCATTGGTTTTCTATGGGCCGTAGGATCCATGGGCCTTCTACGGGCGTATAATCATTTCGCCAAACATGGGCCATACTATTTGTGGACCATAACGGGTCGTTAATAGGCCGTATTCGAAAACGCTATGAAAAAAGCCCAACAGGTTAACGGGCCACAAACGGGCCGAATGTAACCACGGGCTGAATTTGGCCCACAAACGGAACAGGCCAGTAACGGACCGTAAATAACCGAATTCTAGAAATGATCCCAAGAATAAATGGGACCTTAGATGGCCGAAAGTTAACACGGGCTGGAAACGGCCGACGGGATAATGGGTCGTTAATGGGTATAAAGCGATACACTGTTCATTAGGGGCCAGTTTCATCTTGAGCCTTTAATGGGCCGAGAGTTACAAAGGGCCTCATATGGGCCGAAAGACATCATGGGCCATACATGGGCCGGAAGTTACAACGGGCTGGAATCATATTGGACGGCCCAGATGAAGCTATTGGGCTTAATTCCGATAGGCCGTTACGGGCCGGGAGTTAGCGGGTCGTAAATGGGCTATATACGAACAGGCCGTTAACAGGCTTTCCGTGGGCCGGCTCGTTACCTTTTGACCAAGTGAAACAAGCCGGCCTTTTCACCGGAATGGGCCTCTGTTGGGCCGTGCCACGTGTCGATGTATCATAAGCGCCTCCTGTCCAATGAGTGGATGACATCTGTCCCAATGGTGAGCCAACACGTGTTTCCTCTGGCCAATGAGAAATTTACACGTCGAAAATCCCCATTGGTCCGGGCTATTAACGGGTTATCGGATCCAAAACCAGACCCGATAGCTTAACGACGACCTGTTACGGTGGATGCCACGTGTCGATCACCCTTGACGAAAGCACTTCTATGACGCGCGATTTATCGTCATGGAAGTGGACACTTCCGTCATGATAATTTTGGTAATGTCATGGAACACTTCTACGACAGCACAGGTATGACTATCTTGATTCTGTCATAAAATCGTCATGGATGTACATGCATGACAGAAAACATGACCTACTGTGACAAACACGTATCATCACGGAAGTGTTTTTTTGTAGTGACCCCAAAAGGGATTGACAACCCCTTTAACACGTGGGTTGCGAGGATTAGTTATCTGTGTGTAGGGGCTGTTTACGTTGTGTTGCTTGGTTCTCCTACTGGTTCGATAACCTTGGTTTCATATCTGAGGGAAATACCTACCGCCGTTGTGCTGCATCATCCCTTCCTCTTTGGGGAAATACCGAGGTAGCTTCAAGCGACATCAAAAGGAATTTTTGGCGCCGTTGCCGGGGAGGATCTTCAACATATACCAGGTTCCTAATCATAAATCTCATCTCCTCGCAATTTACATTATTTTGCATTTGCCTCTCGTTTTCCTCTCCCCCACTTCACAAAAATTTGCCGTTTTATTCGCCTCTCTTTTTCATTCGCCGTTTTCTTGCCAGATCTGTTTTTGAGTGCAATCTTGTTGTGTAGTCATCATGACTCAAGAGAACACCAAGTTGTGTGATTTCTTAAATACCAACAACAATGATTTTATCGGCACTCTGATTGCTCCTCCCGCCACTAGTGCGGTGTCTTGTGATATTAATTCTGCTTTCCTGAATCTTGTTATGAAAGATCAATTTTACGGTACTCCTAATGAGGATGTCGCGTCCCATCTTAATACCTTCGTGCAATTATGCGATATGCAAAAGAAAAAAGATGTGGACAATGATGTGGTGAAGATGAAATTATTTCCGTTTTCTTTGCGTGATTCTGCAAAAATTTGGTTCTCTTCTTTGCCTCGTAATAGTATCGATTCTTGGAATAAGTGCAAAGATGCTTTTATCACTAAGTATTTTCCACCCGCAAAAATTATTTCCCTTACAACCCAGATCATGAATTTCAAGCAACTTGAACATGAGCATGTTGTACAATCTTGGGAAAGGATGAAAATGATGCTAAGGAATTGCCCAACTCATGGGTTAAATCTTTGGATGATCATACAAAAAAATTATGCGGGATTGAATTTTGTTTCTCATAATCTTTTGGATTCCGCCGTGGGTGGTACTTTTATGGAAATTACTTTGGGTGAAGCCACCAAATTGCTTGATAATATCATGGCAAATTATTCGCAATGGCATACCGAAAGAGCTCCTACTAGTAAAAAAGTTAATTCGGTTGAAGAAATTTCTTCTTTGAGTGAAAAAGTTGATGCTCTTATGAAATTGGTTGCTAGTAAAAGTGCTCCTATTGATTTTAATGATATGCCCTTGTCTACTTTGATTTAGGAAAATAGTGATGCCATATATGTGAATTTTATCTCTCGAAATAATTTCAACAACAATGCTTGTAGAGGTAATTTTAATCCTAGGACTTTTCCTAGTAATTCCACTAATAATTATGGTAATTCCTATGGAAATCAATCTTATAATAATAATAGGAACACCTCTGATCTTGAGAATAATATTAAATAATTTATCAACATGCAAAAAGCTTTCAACACTTTCGTAGAAGAAAAGTTGAGTAAGATTGATGATTTGTCTAGAAGTGTTGATAGAATTGCTCATGATGTGGAAAATCTCAAGATGAAAATTTTTGTGCCTAAGGTTGATGAATCAATTAAAGCTCTTTATGTTTCTATGGATGAAAGTAAGAAAAGAACCGCTATGCTTAGAGCTAAAAGAGAATTTTTAGAAAAAGTGTTATCTAGTGATTTCTTTCATAAAAGTGATGAAGATCTTAAAATGATTGGTGTTTATTCTATTGATTCCTTGTTTAGTAAAGTTAAGATTGATGAAAAAGGGACTGAAGAAGAGTCAACTTTAGCTAGAAGGCATCCCGATATTTCGGAGGGTGAAAATCTTGTTGAAAAAATTGATAAAAGTGGGTTTGAATAGGTCAAAACTTTAGCTAGTGATGTGCCCACTCTTTTGGATTACAAAGACTTTAATTATGATAGTTGCTCCTTGATTTATTGTATTTCTTTGTTGAATCCATGATAAATTCACCCCAAGCTTATGAACAAAATAAAGCTTTTACTAAACATATTGTTGATGCTATGATGAAAGCTTTTGAAGAAAAATTGGAATTAGAAGTGTCAATTCCTAGAAAAATGCTATGATGTGCTTGGTTTTACCGATCTTGAAGAATGTTCTTTAAATTTGCACTTGGCGGATTCTACTATTAAAAGGCCTATGGGAAGAATTAATGATGTCTTATTCTTGCAAATAGGAATTATGTGCCCATATATTTTATTGTTCTTGATATTGATTGCAATCCGTCTTGTCCAATTATTCTTGGTAGACCGTTTTTACGCACTATCGGTGTCATGATTGATATGAAAGAAGGCAATATTAAGTTCTAATTTCCTTTGAGGAAGGGTATGGAACACTTTCCTAGAACAAGAATTAGTCCACCATATGAATCAATCATGAGGGCATCTTATGGATCTCGAACCAAAGATGACAAAACTTAGATCCTTGCTTTATGCCTAGCTAAGGGCGTAAAACTATAGCGCTTGTTGGGAGGCAACCCAATGAATAAAATTTATTTTTGTTCTTTTTGCTTGCTGTTCTTGAGTGTTAGCAAAATTATGCTACTTTTATGATTGTGTTTTTTGAGTTTTAATTAGTGTTTGTGCCAAGTAGAACCAATAGGATCTTCTTGGGTGATAGTTGTTTAATCTTGCTGAAAAAAACAGAAACTTTGCGCTCACGAAAACAATTCTCATTTTTTATTAGAAAGAGCTTTTTCCCTGATTCTTTTTGCAGAAGATTAATATACAAATTACCCAGGTCTTCCTAGTTTTTCAGAATTTTTGGAGGTCCAGAAGTTTTCTAAATAGTCAGATTGCTACAGACTGTTCTGTTTTGACAGATTCTGTTTTCTTTGTGTTGTGTGCTTATTTTGATGGCTCTATGGTTTTCTTTGATGAGTTTTTGCCATAGAAAAGTTGGAATACAGTAGATATAATGCAAAAAAAAATATGAATTGGTTTGGTACAGTATTTATAGTACTGATTTGCTTTCTTTTACTAACGAATCTCACGAAGGTTTTGTTGAGTTTTGTGTGATTGAAGTTTTCAAGTTTTGGGTTATCTTACGATGGATGAAGGAATAAAGGATAGAAGAGCCTAAGCTTGGGGATGCCCCGGCATCCCAATCTATTATCTAAAAATGAGCAACCAACTAAGCTTGGGGATGCCCCCGAGTGGCATCCCCTCTTTCTTCTAACGACCATCGGTATTTTACTCAAAGCTATATTTTTATTCGTCACATGATATGTGTTTTGCTTGGAGTGTCTTGTATGATATGAGTCTTTGCTTGTTTTATTTTGTTTTTTAAGTCTTGATCCCTTTCTGGACACACCTATTTGGGAGAGTCAAAATTATGTCATGACCTTTTAGGATTGCTCTCTATGTTTCACTTAAATTTTTATGAGCTATGGACTTGGTCTAGTACTTCACTTATATCTTTTTTAGCACGGAGTGCTTTATTTTTTAAGAAATGCTCTCTTGCTTCACTTAGATTTATTTGGGAGTTAGTAAAATTTTCAAGAAATTATCTCTTGCTTCACTTCAATTATTTTTGAGAGAAAGAAAAAAAATTATGCTCCTGATCTTCACTTATATTTGTTTGAGCTTATGAAAAGCAACACATGAAAATTAGTCCCAAAGTGATAGATATCCAAGAAGGATATAACAAAAACTTTCGTGAAGATCATTGGACAAAATAAATTTGATTCTTAGTAATACTTTTGAGATATGATGATGTGATATGTGAGTTATGTTGATGAGTAATTATGCTTTAGTAAGAATATTGGTGTTAAGGTTTGTGATTCCCTACGCAAGCACGAAAGTCAATAGTCATGCAATGAAATTATATCCTACTTGTGGTGCATTATTCGGTGTTATTTATGCTTAATGCTTGCTTATGAGATTATTCGTTTCTTGGTTGGTCGTTTCTCAATCTTTTGCTAGCCTTCATTTTGCACTAAGTATGATCTCTACTTGTGCATCCAAAAACCTTTAAACCAGTTTTGCCATATGAGTCCACTATATATACCTATATGCGGTATTCTTTTGCGGTTCTAAGCAAATTTGCATGTGCCATCTCTAATTTTCAAAATAAACTTCTCTTTTGTGTGTTCGTTTCGCTCGCGAGTAGTGAGGGGTGGCTAATATTTTCCATGCTGGATGTGTTATTCTCATGATGAGTGTTTATTCACTTGTCATTACACGAGAGTAAGGCAAAGGTTTTAGGGATGCCCAGTCCCGAAATGAAAAAAATGAATTTACTTTATGTTGTCAAATAATAAATTCCTTGGAAAGTGTTGGTATGGAGGGCACCGTGGATACGGCTAGCCATGGAAAGTGAAAGTATGGTGGAAAAAGGAATAAACTTTATTTTCTGTTTGGGAACCGCCTATGATATATCTAGCATGGAAAGTGTTGGGAACTCTAAGTCGTTTTCGTTGGTGGGATGGATACACCTCCCAAAATGTTTTTATCTCTAACTTTTTCGCTTTGAGCTCTCGCACCTCTACAAATCCCTACTTCCCTCTGCGAAGGGCCTTTCTTTTACTTTATGCAATTTCTATTTTTGAATTTGAGTCTCCATCTTCTCTTACAAAAGCACCAACTAGGAGGCAATATGATCGTGCTTAAGTATTGGGTGTAGCTAATATGCGAGTGTGTTTCATGAATGGATCAATGGTTAAGCATGATGGGCTAGGGATAACTTATTTTAGCGTTGATATTTTGAAAGACATGTTTGCTTGTTGATATGCTTGAGTATTTAAATTATCATGTCAAAACTAGACTATTGCTTTGAATCACATAAAAGTCCAAATGTCCATGCTATAAAGAAAAGAATATGATATGACATGTTAGGCGGCATTCCACATCAAAAATTCTGTTTTTATCACTTACCTACTCGAGGACGAGTAGGAGTTAAGCTTGGGGATGCTGATACGTCTCCAACGTATCTGTAATTTTTTTATTGTTCCATGCTGTTATATTATCAATCTTGGATGTTTTGTAATCATTTTATAGTCATTTTATATCATTTTTTGGTACTAACCTATTGACATAGTGCCAAGTGCTAGTTGTTGTTTTCTGCATGTTTTTTTACATTGCAGGAAATCAATATCAGATGAAGTCCAAATGAATCGAAACTTTGCGGAGATTTTTTTTGGACTACAAGGAACATAATGGGCCCTGGCTGCGCCTGGGGGGTGCCTCGAGGGGGGCACAACCCACCAGGGCGCTCCAGGAGGCCCGGGCGCGCCCTGGTGGGTTGTGCCCACCTCGGGTGCTCCCCGGACCGCCTCTTTGCTCTATAAATACCCCATTATTCCCAAAACCCTAGGGGAGTCGGCGAAATATTCATCCAGTCGCCGCAGAGTCCAGAACCACCAGATCCAATCTAGACACCATCTCGGATGGGGTTCACCACCTCCATTGGTGCCTCTCCGATGATGCGTGAGTAGTTCTTTGTAGACCTTCGGCTCCGTAGTTAGTAGCTAGATGGCTTCATCTCTCTCTCTCTCTAAATTCTCAATACAATGGTCTCTTGGAGATCCATATGATGTAACTCTTTTGCGATGTGTTTGTTGGGGTCGATGAACTTTGAGTTTATGATCAGATCTATCTTTTTATATCCATGAAAGTATTTGAGTTTCTTTGATCTCTTTTATGCATGATCTCTTATAGCCTCGTTTTTCTAGTCCGATATTTGGGTTTTGTTTGGCCAACTTGATCTGTTTATCTTGCAATGGGAAGTGGTGCTTTGTAGTGGGTTCGATCTTACGGTGCTTGATCCCAGTGACAGAAAGGGAACCGACACGTATGTATCGTTGCTACTAAGGATAAAACGATGGGGTCTATCTCTACATAGATATATCTTGTCTACATCATGTCATCGTTCTTATTGCATTACTCCATTTTTCCATGAACTTAATACACTAGATGCATGCTGGATAGCGGTCGATGTGTGGAGTAATAGTAGTAGATGTAGGCAGGAGTCGGTCTACTAATCTTGGACGTGATGCCTATATAATGATCATTGCCTGGATGTCATCATGAGTATTTGAAGTTCTATCAATTGCCCAACAGTAATTTGTTCACCCACCATTTGCTATTTTTCTCGAGAGAAGCCACTAGTGAAACCTACGGCCCCGGGTCTCTTTCTCATATATTTGCCTTTGTGATCTACTTTTTCCGTGCATTTATTTTTAGATCTATTAAACCAAAAATACAAAAATACCTCGCTGCGTTTTATTTCTATTTATTTTATTTGGTGTTCGATCTATCAATCTACTACAATTTTTCTCACGTCCGTTTGCCTATCTTGAGGCACCGTACCCCGGAAGGGATTGACAACCCCTTTAACACACTGGGTTGCGAGGATTTGTTATCTGTGTGCAAGGGATGTTTAAGTTGAGTTGCTTGGTTCTCCTACTGGTTCGCTAACCTTGGTTTCATATCTGAGGGAAATACCTACCGCCGTTGTGCTGCATCATCCCTTCCTCTTTGGGGAAATACCGACGTAGCTTCAAGAGACATCACCTTTCCGGTCAATAACCAATAGCGGAATCTGGATGCCCATATTGGCTCCTACATATTCTACAAAGATCTTTATTGTTCGAACCTTTATGAGAACATAAGCAATTCCGTTTGTCCATCGGTATGTTACTTGCCCGAGATTCAATCGTGGGTATCTTCATACCTAGTTCAATCTCGTTACCGGCAAGTCTCTTTACTCATTCCGTAATACATCATCCTGTAACCAACTCATTAGTCACTCTTCTTGCAAGGCTTCTTATGATGTGTATTACTGAGGGCCCAGAGATACCTCTTCGATACTCGGAGTGACAAATCCTAATCTCGATCTATGCCAACTCAACAAACACCTTCGGAGATACCTGTAGAGCATCTTTATGATCACTCAGTTATGTTGTGACGTTTGATAACACACAAGGTATTCCTCCGGTATCCGGGAGTTGCATAATCTCATAGTCGAAGGAATATGTATTCGACATGAAGAAAGCAATAGCAATAAACTGAACGATCATTATGCTAAGCTAACGGATGGGTCTTGTCCATCACTTCATTCTCCTAATGATGTGATCCCGTTATCAAATGACAGCACATGTCTATGGTTAGGAAACCTTAACCATCTTTGATCAATGAGCTAGTCTAGTAGAGGCTTACTAGAGACATGGTATCTGTTTATGTATTCACACATGTATTTAAGTTTTTGATCAATACAGTTCTAGCATAAAAAATAAACCTTTATCATGAATAAGGAAATATAAAATAACAACTTTATTATTGCCTCTAGGGCAAATTTCCTTCACCTAGTGCGCCTCTACTTCGACATCCAGACCGGTTACTGCACAGCGGCGCCCCAGCTTCACACATCCAGCGGCGTCTGCCCTCGCGTGATGTACGCTCGTGGTCGCATATGCTCCCAACGTGGGCGTGTAGGTGCCTACACGCGCATATGCGCTGGTGTGGCTAGCCGCTGGCTCATCGCGACACGATGTTTGTTCGCCGCTGCATCCAGGAGCCATGATGCGTCCAATGCTTTTGTGCATGTACATGTGGCAATATACATGTCCCGATCTGCGTAACCGCCACATACAACGAATTTTCTGAAGATTGTGAGTATGCGCACACTTCCTTATGGTTGCATCTGTGTTGTCTCTTCGAAACGCAGCTTCGCCGCCCTATGGTTCTTCGATGGCTGGACCGACCCGCGTGCTACCGCTGCGTCGTCACTTTGGGCCATAGTGTCGCGGCCCGCGGTCCACGGTTGTTCTGAGGCCGTCCGCTTTAGGCCGTCCCCGTGGCTGCACTGACCCTCGCGTTGCCGTTGCCTCGCCCCATTAGGTTGTAGCGAGCGTGGCACACGGTCTCTGTCGTTGCCCCGTGGTTCTTCCCGCGACTGCATTGATCCGCACGTTGCCGCTGCGTCGCCCCTTTCGGCCATAGTGCCGTGGCCTGTGGTCCACCGCTGCCTCAAGGCCTTCCACTCCAGGTCGTCCCCGTGGCTGCACCGACCCTTGCATCACCGATGCATCCTCCCATTGGACCGTGGCTAGCATGGCACGCGGTCCCTGCCGCTGCCATGAGGTCTTCCCTGCCGTTGCCCCGACCCGCGCACTGCCGCTGCGTCGCCCCTTCAGGCCGGACCGCCGCGACATGTGGTCCACGTAGTCGTCCATGCGCGTTGATGTCTGTGTGGTATGCGTCGCGCCGCCTTCCTAGGCACGGGAACGCCACCATCCGCGCTGGTCTTCGACACACTGTCGGGTTCTTCGTCACCTACTTCGAGCACCACCGCGGCGCTCCTAACCTAGCCGCCGCCACCGCTCTTCTTCCCGATCCATGGCAACTACCTTGACACAGGCCACCCCAACTCGACATCGACCATGGTGTCCCTTGCACGGCTACCTCGGCCACGACTACACCACACAACGCTCGCAGCTACCTCGACAACGGCGCAAAGGGCTATCACCTTGTTTGAGCAACTCGTCGGCTTCATCTACAGTCCACGCGTCCGCAAAGCGACACCGTCCACGATGCTTCCACTGCGACTGTGGGGGGATGTCAGCCGGTGGCTGCTATTCTCTCTAGTCTGACCGTCCGTGATGCTCCTGTTCTTCGCAACACTGCTGCTACGACTGCAGGAGGATGTTAGGGCATCTATAGCCACATATGACAAATATGGCCCCTCAAACGCCCATGGACGCGCCCGGGCGCGTCCGCGGGCAGTGACCGGGCACGACTCAAATTTCACTCCTTGCATCCGGACATCTCATACTAGATTCTTAAATCCATAAAAAGATATGCAAACAAAATAACCTACGTACTACGCCGATCACCTAGCTACTCATTGTCGGAGATGTCGACGATTTCCGTGCCCGGCTTCGGCGGCATGGGCGGCAGCTGCAGCTCCGGCCTCCTCCGCCTCTATCTCTGCATCGAGTTCGGCGAAGAGCGCGTCAGACTCCGCCTGCTCCAGCCAGAAGAATGCCCGGTTGGCCTCCACATAGGCCTCATCCTGGATGGACTCCAGGATGGCCTGCTGCTCCGCCATCTCGTCGGACTAGGCGACCGAGAACTCCGCCTCCGCCTGCTCCATGTTGAAGGACGGTAGCTGCTGCTCCGGCTCCTCCGCCTCCTCCACCTCAATCGGCGCCAGTTCCTCCTCCTCCGCTTCCCCCGCCTGCTCCTCCTCCTCCGGCTCCGGCGAGTCCGAAGGCAGCCCGGCAGCAATGCGGGCTGCGTGCGCGGCTTGTCTCGCCCGGATCTCCTGCTGGATCTCGGCGCGGCACTCCGACGTGAGCATTGTGTAGTACGTGATCTTAGTTCGGACCATGGCGGAGCGCCGAAGCGGGAGAGGGAGAAGGTGGATGGGCTCGGACTAGAGGCGCGGAGAGGGGGAGGTGGATGGACTAGGGTTGCAGGACTCATGCCGGTTTAAATAGGCTGATTTGCTCTCAGGCGGCGCCACGCGACATTCACACCGCGGTGACGGAGGAGGCATCCGTCGGACCACTGGGTTTCCGGACGAGTCCGCGTGGGTCCCCTTCATCAGTCCTACGTGGCAGGCATGCCCAGGCGGGCCCGGGGGCCCCCATATCCGCCCCATATTTGGGCTGGATATGGGGGTGCTGATCAGCCTGGGCGTTTGAGGTTGTTTAAGGAGCCCGTCTGGGTAAAAAAATGTGACCGGCCAGTGACCGAGCGGCCCGCCCGGGCGTATGAGGCGGGTTTGAGGCGACCGGCAGTAGATGCTCTTAGAGATATATTTGGTCGTTAGAGATTGTTCGGGATTAGATAGGAATTGTTTCCATCTTACCTCTAGGGGACGTCTTTCCCTTCAAGTATTGTATTTAATATATACTCGCCCTCGAGGCTCAATAATACATCCAACACATTAGAGCATCTACAACCTTGTCTCTCATACCCGTCTCAAATGCCCGGGTAGACCATCCGATCAGTGACCAGTCATAAAAAATTGACTCAACCAGACCTCTCAAACTGCGGACAAACGGCCGGGCTGACCGGCACCCCCCATATCCAGCCCAAATATAGGGCGGATATGGGGCGGCCCGGGCACACCCGGGCGCGTCCACCTGACAGGGCCGACCCACCACGGACCCCACAAAAAACCCCCAATCCGGGCGGCAAGCTCAAAACCTAGCTCTCTCACTCCCTCTCTAGCTCTGTCCGTCCACTCCTCTCCCTCTCCGGTTCCGATCCCATCCACCACCATGAGCAGCTCCGGCAGCGACTCTTACTCAGAGCTCGACTATGAGGAGAAGATGGCCCTTCGCATTGCGCTGGAGCGCTCCAAGGTGGAGACCGGCGACAGCTCCGGATTGGAGCGTCGCCGCACCTCCCGCACCGGCGCAGCGCGGACGCCAGAGCTGGACCCTCCCGACCCGTGCGCAGCGACGCCTGGTCAGCACAGTCCGCGTCGGCCTCGCATCATCTCGGTCCCCTGTCGGCGGCTCCTGTACGCAGCCAACGTTGGGTGCTTGTGCCCGCGCCTCCGGCCCGCACGCGCACTCCGGAGTTGAAGGCGCGCGCCGCGCACCGCGAGTGGCAACATGCACGGTAGAGGGAGGCGGTGAAGCAGTCTGCGAGCCGCCACTGCGGGACGGAGCCATACGTCGACGAGGACGCGTGTCTCCTCGTCTGGGTGTATCCCCGCTCCCTCACGACGGCGGAGACGGACGTTCGCCGCCTCCGATGGTAGAACGCGAAGGCGCTCCGGCTAGCCATTGAGCAGTCGAAGCGCGAGGCGAAGGAGGCAGCGGCGGAGAAGGCTCGGGTGGCAAGGCTGAAGCGGGAGCAGGACAGGGTGGTCCATCGGATGAAGGGGCTCATCATCCTCTCCGACTCCGACTCCATATTGTACTCTGTAACCCATCAAAATTAATACATCAAAAGCAGGACGTGGGATTTTACCTCATCAAGAGGGTCCGAATCTGGGTAAACATCGTTCCTCTACTTTTCATATTACCATCTAGCTCAGATCACCTAGTTTGGGCCCCCCTAACCCGAGATATACCGGTTTTAGCACCGACAATCACCATTTTACTTTTGTTTGTCTATGTACATTTTGTGGTGCATTTTTTATGCTTTGTTTCTGTTCCTTTGAATCAGACGATGGCATCGTTGTGTGCGCCCTTAAACGAGATATGAGGTGTGAGGGCTGAAGAGTGTGATAAGTTGGACAAACACATAGTTTCTGTGTATATGAGTAGTATAGAAAAAATCGGATTGCAAATTAGCTTCTTCTTTCCGCGCTGTTCGAGAGCAGCGAAAAGGAAGTCCCCGTTGCAAACAAAGACGCATAGTATAAGTATACAGCAGCAAGAAGGAAAAACGTTCTTCCCCTACAAAGCCTAATGTCACCACCGTCTCACCACAACCCGCGACGGTAACGACCAGACGTAGACGAGGGCAGAGACAGGGCCCAACCGGTGGCAGCCGCTCCGCGTCTCTGACCGTGCGTCGACCCCCTCTCGCCTCAGTCTCCGGTCTCCGCGTCCCCACCCAGCAGCGGGAGAAGACGGAGAAGCCGTCCCGTGCGTGGATTGCGGCGCCGGTGGACCACCGCGCTCGTGTCGATCTTTCATCACCAGTTCTCCATCCATCCCCACCATGCCCCACGGAGCCGCGAGCCAGTTGGGGTTGCCCGCGATCCGTGTCCGGTACGTGCAGTTACTCCTCGTAGCCGGTGCGTTGCATGCAGTTGGGCGTCGGTATCGTCGACGGACGCCCCGCTGGTCCAATCATTTCCACGAGAAGCACTGACTTCGGCCACCGATCACATCCTACGGATCCTGCGGTTTATAGGGAGTCAAGCGAGTGGGTAGGGATGGCCGACTGCTAGCCAGTAGGAGTAGTTGCATGCCTTCAACTGGGCAAGTATGCAGTTCTAGACGTCGAGGCTGGACAGTAGATACTGATAGGGAGTCAAGCGAGAGTGGGTAGGGATCGATCCATGGTTGTAGCTGCATGGCTTCAACTAGCCAAGTGTGCGCTCTAGACGTGGAGACTGGAATCAGTGGATAGTTGATACTGATACCAGAAAGTGGCCAACTGGGCAGAGAGATGCCGCTCTGTTTTTTCCCCGACCCAACCGATACGGGAGTAGTATAGCGCTATACGCACCGAGTGACGGAGTGCGCATGCAATCACGCCGTGCTGTGCAACTTTGAACAGCAGTCGTCGTTGCCGACTTGCCCTTGGAGAATCCAGCAGTGGCAACGTGATCGGCTTGATTCGAGATTGACCGGCCGTATATATCTAGCTAACCGATCCTGCGCCCAAGAGTACTCCACGGAGATGGGCAACTGACCGGCAGTACCACGTACAGGCAGTAAATCATGGAGGACATGAGGTCAACTGCCGCCGAGATGGGCAACCGATCCTGGTCACCCGGTCCCGTCGGATCACGCTACTCATGCAAGTTCTGTCTGCGTACGGCCACATTTTTATTTGCGGGGTACGGCCACATTTCAAGCACGTAGGTGAAAATGTCAAAGTACCCACCCTCCACTTGCATGAGAGATGAGACGAGCGTGCATGCATGCAACGAATAAGGAAACTCCAGTTCTGTGTGAACAGCGTCAACTCGGGATCTGATTACCTGACATTTCTAGGCGTCTTCCAGAGCGGTGTCATTTAAGGATCTCCCAGCTTCCGCAACACGTGGGGAGATTTTCCACCCTGCTGACAGTACTAGCGCGACCTCAAACATCACAACTTGCACAATAAAACTAGTCTAAACTAGCGATCAAAATCAAACCACGTAACGATGGAGAATTACTTCGATTCGTCTTGGATCGTCTCGGCCGGACAATTTAGTAGCAGCCCAGAGTTGATCGACCCTTTTTCTTTCTAAAACATTGTCATTGCATGCAGATATTCACGCAACGTCTACTGAAAACTGGAGTCGTGGAATTTTAAGATTGACGAAGTCACCATATATAGAAACATCACGTCTCATTGAAATATTTTCTGTCATAACAAGACACATGCATGTTTGACCGCAGGTGGGCTAAAAGGGTACAACGTACTACCTCCGTCTTTTTTTATTAGCCCCCCTCGTATTTAGGGTTATATTTTGATCATCATTTTAACTAATAAAATATATATTTTACATAGCAAAAATAATATCATCGAAAATTATATTTAAGTACAAATCCAATGATATAATTATTAGTAACATGCATTAACATGTTTTTAGTTAGATTTGTGGTCAAACTTTGACACAAAACACGAAGGGGACCAATAAACCAGGACGGAGGTAGTACCTTTCAATTATCCACCAAAATTATACTCATTCCTTTCCGGTTTATAGGGCTCAATTCAAAGATCTCACCAACCAAGGTAGATGGTGAGTGGTGGAATACTTTTTGTAGTTTGCAAAAGCATCCAATTAATGCTCTTGTTTTCCTCAAAAAGTTATGTTTACCAATGCATTAATTGCAATGCATGCATGCATAAAGTACATGCATTGGTCAATTTTCTCTTAATACTTGCATGTAATGATTTAATGCACCTTGGAATCTGAATATGTGATGGGGAACAACCAAATTAAGCCTTATAAAATGGAAAAACTAAAATTTTGAGATAAGCCTTATAAACCGGAAAGGAGGGAGTATTTAACTGGGATAGAATTAAATGTTTGATGGCTTTGGAAATAAGCAAATGGCAACTATGCAGCCAACCAAGCACTATTTCGATATGAACTCGTACATCTATATAATACTCCCTCCTTTCCGGTTTATAGGGCTCAATTCAAAAATCTCACCAACCAAGGTAGATGGTGGGTGGTGGAATACTTTTTGTAGTTTGCAAAAGCACCCAATTAATGCTCTTGTTTTTCTCAAAAAGTTATGTTTACCAATGCATTAATTGCAATGCATGCATGCATAAAGTACATGCATTGGTCAATTTTCTCTTAATACTTGCATGTAATGATTTAATGCACCTTGGAATCTGAATATGTGATGGGGAACAACCAAATTGAGCCTTATAAAATGAAAAAACTAAAATTTTAAGATAAGCCTTATAAACCGGAAAGGAGGGAGTAGTTTGCGAGAGAAATTTGACAAACCGTGCACTCTTTTATTTTGGCTTTGACAAAATGACACGCCCATATGTCACAAGCGTGCGCCACAAAAGTCTTCGAGCAGGTAAGCCACCTCGTAAGTAAGACATGCCACTGCTAGTCTACCGACCACACCACACTAGTAAGAATGTGACTGCAACATTCGTGAGGGCCTCGCACTTGCCAAAAGGCAGGAATCGATGTTGTGAGTGCAATCTGAGACTGTGATCCGGACTTCCGTTTCATCATCGTTGTCGGTCGACCGCCACAGTGGACGAACAATAAGCGCCCCGCCGCTGCCATCCACCAAAAGGTGGAAGGTCACGCAACATTGTTCAGCAGCAACACGCGTCTTATGTCGCCATCCTTGTCATTAGACAACAACCACTGTGAGGTCTTTGGCCCCAATAGGCAATAGCAGCGCATGAGGTTGGAGCGGAGACGGGTTTGGAAGGGAGGCCTCTCCGCTGATCTTATAGATATTAATTTTGGCATTAGAAAACCTAAAACCCTTGTGCTACTTTTGTTTACTTTGAGCGATCTAGACCCTATATAAACAGTTGTATCATTTTGTTAAGAAATGAAACACCTATTTGTCCAAAATAAATTCTAGCCAAAACCGAAAAAAGGATTTCAATATACATCTGACGTCAGATTATTAGCGTAAAAAATCTGACGCCCTCAGCTACGTCGGATTCCCATCGAATACATGGCACTTATTCGCTGCAGCATGACGACTTTTCTGACAATTATTTACACCATATATGACAATTTTCACTTTAAAACATGGCAAATCCTTATACCAGAGCATGACAAATTTATCTGTTTTCGCATGGCAAATCTGAAGTGTTCGCTTGAAAAGCCTAAAATCCAATGTCAGATTTTTGTACTCCCTCCTTTCCGGTTTATAGGGCTCAATTCAAAAATCTCACCAACCAAGGTAGATGGTGAGTGGTGGAATACTTTTTGTAGTTTGCAAAAGCACCCAATTAATGCTTTTGTTTTCCTCAAAAAGTTATGTTTACCAATGCATTAATTGCAATGCATGCATGCATAAAGTACATGCATTGGTCAATTTTCTCTTAATACTTGCATGTAATGATTTAATGCACGTTGGAATCTGAACATGTGATGGGGAACAACCAAATTGAGCCTTATAAAATGAAAAAACTAAAATTTTGAGATAAGCCTTATAAACCGGAAAGGAGGGAGTAATATTTAGAGAAAAAAATGCTACCTAGTTTCGGTGTTAATATTAGTGAACTGTATTCGCAAAAAAAAAGTGAACTGAGCCTAGAATACGTAGCTGGCGTAATGATGCCATGAAGGACACAAAAGTCAGTGCAAACAACCGGTCGCCCGTTGACAAAAGTATTTCCACCGATGTCACCGCAACCACGTGTGGCAGCGACCCAGATGATTTGTTAACTACCGTTGATTAACAAAGCTATCCGAGGACACGCGTACAGCTGGATTAGCGCTACTCCCGGGTCGCGTGATCGCGTCGACCCACGTACGTAGTAGGAGCACTACATTTCTACTATTTCCTCCAACGACTTGCACGAGAGGAGGTGACCAAGCATGTGGAGTGTGCTATCACGGCTGTCCACGATCAATCGTACAGTCTCGCGCGAGTCTTCTCCCAAATACATATCACGTTTCCTGCATCGAAGAAGTCTAAGCAAGAAAAAAAAATCAACGCTGTGTATATATGGAGCTAGCAAGCTTGTAGACAAAACTCCAGACAAACTTGAATACATTCTTTTCAAAGGTTATACTAGTTCTCTCCGGAAATTGAACTGTTGTATTATTAGTTGAAGGGTTTTCTAAAATGTTAGGTGGAATTCTGAATTCCAGAGCGCGGGTGTGGTTGCCCACGCCGTACGGCTAGAAAAGAAAAATGGAAGCGTCGTCGCCCCCTGGAGACGCCACCCCCTGATTGGTGGATCTGGTCTTCATGCAGTCACCTGAACGGGACTTCCTCCCTGCCGCGGCTACCCCTCGGGTCGCCGCCCAGCACATACGTACGTGTCCCCATTGATTAACAGCCTAGTTAACCCCGATTAGACTAATGTTTAGGGACTAGCATGGACAAGACACCTGTCCTTTTCCGTCGTGGAGATAAGAAAGAAAGAGAGAAACGACGGGCTAAGCGTCTACGAGCTAGCTTAGCTGGTAGATCATAGAAAGCACGTAACTGGGCTGATTAAAGTACGTTATTATCCCATGAGATCTCTTTAATCTGCCCTCATTGACTTGCTGTAAACTGACAAAAGGAAAGTCTTCTTGCTCTCATCAGGTGCTAGGAAACTCGAGCGATGTCCATGTAGAGAAGAAGAGAATAACATGGTGTAGCTAGATTACTAGCATTAGAGTAGCCTATCGGATGGTGATGTGATGGAGCGTCGAGTGATACGCCGTGTGAACTCCGGGTGATGCCGGCGCCCGCGGTACGGCCGGCCGGCCTCCGCACGTCTTCCACGGCTGATTTCTTGGACCGGCGCCTTTTTGACGCAGACGATTGAACCCGCGTAGACCGCCCAGGAAAGAAAGAAAGAAACCACCGTGTCTACTCAACAACCTCTCTCTCTCTCTCTCTCTCTCTCTCTCTCTCTCTCTCTCTCATGCCCATCACTCACGTTGAAAAATGATTAGTGGGTGCACCTAATCGGGGAACTTTGCTAACACTGTTTTGTAACCTTGTTGCTCAATCTAAATTATGATATGATGAGCAATCTCCTCTTCTTTCCCTTTCCGTTCTTGCGCAAGGAGCTGCAAAAGTAGGGATATCTCTTTCAGTTCTGTTCCGGACCAACAGAAAATCTCTTCTCTTCTTTCCGGAAAGGCATATCCATGCCGGACACTCCGGAGTGCCTTTTCTATGTGCCACTTTATCCCCCTCGAAAGCAAGAGAAAGGAGCATCTTGGACTTGACCAACACTACAAACTTGCATGAGGCGATGCCAATGTTTCGACTCTAGTACTAATATTAATCCTCACATAATTGCATGCCATGCTACGTAAACTCACGTTGCTTCTCAGTTACTCCCCATCAGAGTATATGTGAATGGGGGAAAGGAGATATCCACACTAGGAGTTGGAGGAGAAGATTTTGGTAGTAGGATGATGGATGGAAGGCAAAAGAGGTTGAAGAGCGGAGACGGCATTGACCGAGATATGATTGTCCGTGCGATGCTCTCCTCTGGTCTTCGCAACCACGTGGGCGCGAGAGATGCCAACCAGGCATGACAAACCTATCCATCACACCACTCGTCACCGAGCGACAAGGACGCGAGGAATATTGCGGAAGAAGATTGAGCAAGCCCATCGGTGTCCAGCTCTGCGCGTGTCGGCCCTGGCCATTGGACTGCTGCGATGTCCACCATTGTTTCGGGTTGGAGAAGCTTCCGAAAAAAGACAAATCGCGTGTTGGTTAAGACTTTGATTTGTGCATCAGTCTTCGTGTCTTAGAAGAGGTGAGCAACTTTGGACTTATATCAACAGATTTTTTTTCCCTGGTCTGAAAAACTCTCACCGAGTGTACACAAAGGCATATCAGTACCGAGTATACAGTGGAAAATTTTGGCTGACAATCGCGTACCAGAGAGACCTCTCGAGATCGATGGAGCGTCCAGGCCGTGAATCCACTGATTAACTGACTTTGCTACTTTCAGAACGTATCGCGTGATTCCAGTTTTCAGAGAAGATATGCAAAGGCAGTTGGCCAAGTGGTGTTTACTCATGCTAAAGTAGATGCAGCCAAGACTGAAGCTGGATAGATAGTAGTGCAATTTCTGAAACTTAACTTTCTTTGCCTTACCTAAAGTAGTGATCTAAACACCCTCATATTTCTTTACGGAGGGAGTACTATATTATCAATGCCACCGGAGATATGCCTGTCTCATCATCTGCGTGATGAACAACGTCACAACAGAAAGCTGGCGCTGGATACTTTGGCTTTGCTCAGTTCCTGACATTCTAGTTTTTGTAGAACAAGCACAGCACCAGCTCAGTTTCAAACGCAAATGGAATGTTGCTTTCGCAGCATGTGCTCTCACCCTATGGCATGCTAGGAATGACCGGGTTTTCAACTCCAAGGTTTGGACTGCGACCTACATTCGATTATATGCAGCAAATATGCTACATCTCTGGAGCAATAGAGCCCATAGTCAGATAGCAAAGGATGATATTCAGTATGGTGCCAGAAAATAACCACTTAGTCCGTGTTTGAAGTTTGAAGTGATGTAATCTCTTCCCCCTTGCCTCCTTCGTACCTTTCTGTTAAGACTCTACTTGTGCCTTGCACCTTGGTGCACCGGCCAAGTCTTGCTTTGTATCTGTTACTTCACCAGGCTTTGCCTGTTTTGAAATATAAGGTCGGCAGCCAGCCACCTTCTTTGTTTAAAAAAACAACGGCACAACACACTGTAACCTCAGTTGAATCCTGATGCCTGAAGTGCCGACTCCGGAACCACGCGTGTTGGCAAAAGATAATATCATGGTACATTACTCAAACGACTCAGTAACTTGGTAGCAGAGAAGGAAACCAACTAACTGGCGTTGTAACCGAAAGTACCCTTCTGAGCTCAAATAAAAAATTGGCTTTTTTTATGGCAAACTTTGACAAATTTTCTAAATGTTTGCAATTTTTCATCATGAGATCGCGCTCGTGGAAGGCGTGGCAAAAAAAAATCAGTGCTTCAAAATACTTTCAAAAGTAGCATTTCCGGAGCATCGATTTTGCTTTTTTTTTTGTCACGCCTTCCACGAATGTGATCTCATGATGAAAATTTGCAAGCACTTAGAATATTTGTCAAAGTTTACCAAAAAAGAAGTCAGAATTTGTTTAATTTTTCTAAAAATAAATCGATTTTACTGTTCATCCAAGCTCATTTGAGCTCAAGCTCACATACTCCGCGTCCCATTGTAACGTCAATCTTGATTACATCAATCATCAGTGGCTCCACTTCGACCAAAATAACAGATCAATTTAGCTATATGTCAATCAGCCAAATTTAAAATTTGGGTCAGTCAATTTCTTGGTCTTCCCTTTTTCCTCTGAGATTCATGCTATTTTTCCTCTTCTGTGTGTGGTTTGTCTTGTTTTGGGCTGTGAATAGTCTGACCACTGTTTTGGATCAGTCAATCCCTTAACGGGCTGAGCGCATTGCATGTGCGACCCACCCTTCCCTCTCTACCATCGTCTTTCTCTGTTTTTTGGTTTTATGTGTTTCACTTTTATTTTCTATTTTTATTTACAGTCAGTTTTTTTATATATTGTGGGCATTTTTTAGATGTTGGGTGAGTATAAAAATATATAGACAAATACTGTACAATATGTGTGAAAAATGCATGATTATATGATTATTATTTGCATAGTACAAAAAGTGCAATTTCAGTGCAAAGTTGTGCAAGTTTTTAAATTTCTTACGTTTATTTTATTTTCTTCTCAAAAGGTACTCCCTCTGTTCCAAACTAACTTGTTACAGCTTTAGTACAAAGTTGTATTAAAGTGGAGACACTTATTTTGGACGGGGGGATTAATACAAATGCCACTAATAAATTGTTCCTTGTAAATCTTCATTATTTTGATCTGTTTTAGCAATTCTTTTATTTTATTTTTTCTTGAATGGTAATTCCAATGCCACTATTATATGCTCATTCCTACATATATTTTTATAGACATTGTGTGCATATTTTGTCATTATTTGTTTTCGATTTGTTTTTCATTTTTCATTCTTAAATAGTAATACTAATACCACTAATCAATTATTCTTTAGAAAACTTTTTTTTTATTTTTTAGTTTTTATTTCATTTTCTTTCTTCTCAAAGGGTAATACCAAAGCCACTAATTTATTCTTTCATAGAAGATTGCACTATAATGATTCTTGTTTATTTTTTACTTTATTTTTATTCTTCTTAAAAGGTAATGCAAATTCCACTAATTCATTCTTACTTAGAATTTTTCTGATTTTTATTTTGTTTTTAGTTTATATTTCATTTCATTTCTTATTTAAGGGTAATACCAATGTCACTAATTCATTCCATCTTATGAAACTTCCTTTTTAAGAATATCCTATTATTATTGCACATTCTTGCATTTTATAGAAAGCACAATTTTTGTGTAACTTGTATGATTTGTTTAACATTATTCGTTTAGATAATTTTTTATTTGATTCTTCGTATTTTTGATTTGATTCTTCGTAAAAGGTAATACAAATGCCACTAATTCATTCTTCCTTTGAAAACTTCATTTTCTGATATTGTTTTATTTTATATTTCAATTTATGTTTTTCTTAAATTTCTTGCTTCTTGAAGGGTAATACAAATGCCACTAATTAATTCTTTCTTAGAAATTTTTTATTTTATTTTTAGTTTACATACCATTTTGATTTTGTTTTGTTCCAGTCTATAATTCATTCCTTCTTTGGAAGCTTACTTTTTTGCGACGATTCCACTAGATATACTTATTCTTGCATATTTATTAAATGGTGCAATTTTTATGTAAATTGTTGTGCAAATTTTGACATTGTTTGTTTTATATTATTTTTTATTTTATTCCTTTGTAAAGGATAATACAAATGCCACTAGTTCATTCTCCATGGAAAACTTCATATTTTGATTTAGTTTTATTTTATTTTATTTCCTCTTAAATATAATATCAATGCCACTAATTCATTCTTATAAAACTTCATTAGTTTGATTTTGTTTTAGTTTCTATTTTATTTTCTTTCTTTTCAAGGCTACTACCAATGCCACTAATCTAGTCCCTCTTAGAAAACTACCTTTTTGTAAAATTTTCACTATTATAGGTGTATTCTTGAATTTATCAAAAGTGCAACTTACATATAATTTGTATGAAAAATTTGTCATTATTTGACTATTTTTATATATTTTGATTTTTTTAAGGGTGATACAATGCCGGTAGTTATTTTTTTTTCTTAGGACTTTTTTGTTCATTTATTCTGTATGGCGGCACCACCACAAGTATTAGAACTTCAGGCGAGCCCCTTTTTCTTCTTTTGGGTTATCAGGTTAACAGCTCATTGTAATTAAATTCTTGGTAAATTTTTTTTGTCTGGACCAAACATGGCCTAACTCCTATTGTTATCTGTCCCGCAAAAAAAACTCTTATTGTTATTTGAGTCGAATGGGCTGGATGTTCCGCATGAAATAAGTTATTTTGGGTCGACTAGGCTGTAGCCAGTCCCAATTTTTGGGAAAACCCTATGTGACGCACGTTGCGTCAAACTGTCGAAGCTTCGCACAAGTTTCCCGAGCGAGCGACGTGATTTGGGCCGGACCGTTAATAGTTGCAGCGATCCGGTTTTGGGAACCTTCTAGTGGTTCCAGATGTTTTTTTTTTCGTTTTAGAACCTTCTGGAAGGTTCCTGAACCTGCTTTTATTTTCTGTTTTTTTCTTGATTTTATTGTTTCTAGTTTCTTTTTTTTTGCTTTTCCCTCCTATTTGTTGTTTTTGTTTCTTTTTTTTCAATATTAGCTTTTTTTTCCTATTCCAATTTTTTTATATGTTCGTGTTTTTTGAAAAATTATTCACAAATGTCAAAAAAATGTTCGTGTTATAAAAAATCGTTCAAGTTTTAAATTTGTTCGGCAGTTTCAAAAAATGTTCGTTTTTTCAAAAATTGTTCGTAATTTTCAAACAATATTGCAGTTTATGAAAAATGTTTAATTTTCTAAAATTGTTTGTGTTTCTCCAAAATGTTTAATAATTTTAAAAATATGAGTGTTTTCAAATATTTTCCTTAAATTCAATTTTTTTTCAGGATTTTAAAAAATTGTTCGTGTTTCTTCAGTAATTTTAAAAATTATCATGTTTTCAAATATTGTTCTTAAATACAAAAAATGTTCAAGATTTTCACAAATTGTTCGTGTTTTTCAAAAATTGTTCGGAATGTTTTGGTTCTAAATTTCACAACTTTTCAAAAAATGTTCAGAATTTCGAAAATGTTGCCGTTTTCAAAAACTGTTCACTAATTTAAAAAAAGTTCATGTTCAATTTTTTCCTGGAGTTTCAAAAAATGTTCTAGTATAAAGAATTGTTCGCAAATTTCAATAAAGTGCTCAAAAATGTTTTGCGTTCAAAATTATCACAACTTTTCAAAAAAGGTACCCATTTCCAAAAATTATTCATAATATTTTAAAAAGGTTCCTGTTTCCATTTTTTCAGGATTTTCAAATAATGTTCCTGTTTCAAAAATATTTTTGAAATTTTGAAAATGTAAATGTTTTCAATTTTTGTTCGGGAGTTTAATTTTTTCACCTTTTGAAATTTTGTTCTGGAATTACAAAAATTTCCCCGTATCAAAAAATTGTTCATGATTTTCGAAAATGTGGCAGTTTTTAATAAAATTGTTCACGGTATTCAAAAGTAGTTGCGTTTCACAAAACATCCGGGTTGTTTTTTGTTTTGAAAAATGCGTTTGAAATTTCAAAAAAATCGGATCTGTGCTCGGTAGTTTGTGCTTAAAGGTTTGCGCTGTGTTGTGAGTATTAAAGCTTGCTATGTCTGCTGGTAGTAGCGCATTGACGCTAGGACGAGATTCTCGGTTCAATCCCAGCTCGGCGCTTTAATTTTTTGGCTACAGTTCTCGATCGGGTCTTTATTTTGGACCTACAGTTCTCAATCGGGCCGGCCCAATCGTAAACCGCCTGTGCGTGCGAGCGACGACCTGCCGCAGAGAGCGGCAGGTAGGAGCTCCCCAATTTCTGAACAGATCTGTTAGGTTCCTGCTGTTAAGTGGACGAATCGATCCCGGTTCCTTTGATATGCTCTTCCATATGCCCATTTCGACAAATGGATGTTTTTTCTGACACATGCGGTGTGGAGCCTGACTTGAAAATTTTGGTGCCGGCAGGACCATTGATTCTTGAGAATGATTCATCCCACAAAGCAATTTTAGTACTGTACCAAACATGAAGTAAAAGTGTAAAACATGAACCACCTCGCACAACAAACAGACGCGCCATACCTACTCTGCGCCGCGGAAAATGTTTTACAAAACACACACACAGTACAGTTGGGAGCTTGTTAGGATGTTCGAACACTTTACCACTAAACTACTCATCACGCGTATTTCCCTGCTTAACAGCTTATACTCGTACTTCGAACAACACCGACCCCGCCCTTAAAAAGCCATCTAACCCCTGTAATTAACCTCCACAAAGGACGTGCAGAAGCACACACAAAAATAATCTTTTTACCATGGGCATGGCCACCGCAGCCGCCGCGACGACGGCCGCTCCGGACAGGCTCCGGCAGCCGTGCAGGCCGAGGCCGGCGGCGCAGATCTCCTCCTCCAAGAACCGCGCGCCCAAGGCGCCCGTGGTGATCGCGCACGAGTGCCCCAGCGCGATGCGCGCCCACGTCCTGGAGGTGCCCGCCGGGCGCGACGTCCTGTCGTGCGTCGCGGCGTTCGCGCGGCGGGGGCGCTGCGGCGCGCTGGTGCTGGGCGCCGCCGGGCACGTCGCGGACGTCGTGCTCAGGGAGCCGGCGCTGGTGCTCCGGGGCACGACGGAGATCCTGAGCCTGGCAGGGTGCTTCTTCCCGTCTCCCTCGGCGTCAGCGGCGGGCGTCGCGGTGTTCCTGGCCGGGCCGCGAGGCAGCGTGCTGGGCGGCGCCGTCGCGGAGGGAGGGCTCGTGGCCGCCGGTCCGGTGGTGGTGATGGTGGCCACGTTTGTCGCGGCTGCGATCGACCGGTTGCCTCTGGTGAAGGGGGACGGATCCTCCAAGGCGGACGGGAGCGACGTGCACGGCGTGGCCGGACAGTGGCGGTGCGGCGGCCAGCCGCTGCAGCAACAGTGCGGATGGGCGCCGCTGCGTCGGAAGCTGGGCGCGAAGAGCTGAACCGTATGCACCGAGTGGAGAATATAGATTGGGCCGTCATATTGTTCGTTGGCAAGCAGGCCGAAGTGGAGTTTTGGTCCAAGCTTTGAAAAAAAAAATCCATGTTCTGCTTTTATCTTCTTTGGCTGTGAGACAACAGAAACTTTTCAATGTCTCGAAAGAAACACAAACTTTTCATGAAGATACAGTATTAAAAATACTCCCTACGTCCACAAACATGAGATGTTTTGGATATCTCAACATGGATTATATATACAGACTAAATGAGTGAACGTACATTTGATTGAGAAAAAAGGTAGAACATCTTATATTTGTGAACAGAGGGAGTAACATATAAGGTGCAATCTTGCATGGTAGCTGCAAAACATCCTAGAGCATTTTGTTATCTAGTGCCATGAATATCCCAACCATTGTCTTCATCCAAATGTTTATGCATTTATAAAATTCATCGAGAGTAAAAGGACAACATCCAATGTGATTCTAAAGCTCTCCTACTTTTGCGAGGAATGTCAATGCATCAGAAGTGCCTGCATCAGTAACCTTACCCAGCAAAGTTCCCTTGTAACTTGTTTTCAGTACCTTCTCTTTCTCTCACACCTAAACATCTTCCGATCAGCAAAAATGCAGCTTTCACCAAACAGCTCTAAAAGAAGACGTTTTGGCTCTCCAACTATCAAACTGACACATGCTCAAGATCGCTGAAGATGTCGCAACAAGATCGGGTACCACAACTCACAACGTTGCACAGAAAAATAAAGATACATATATAATACTCCCTCCGCCCCGAATTACTTGTCTTAAATTTGTCTAGATAGATACTAGCGCTAGCTAGCAGCCAAATCTAAGACAAGCAATTTGAGAGGTAATATACACCTGCACAATCTACGCGCACGCTAGCAGCCAAAGCCCAAAGGCTATTGTTGAGTATACTGATCATGTCAGTTCTGGAACAAACAGCATTAATCTGAAGAAGAGAATGTCATGCAGATAATACAACTCCCATGTCAGGACTCCTACCACAATGGCACCACCAGCAGGCATACACCCTACTAGAGCTAATAAAACAGCGCAGGGTTCATCAACCCCTCCTGCGCTTGCCGGGCACCTCCATCTGCTGGAAGATGAACCTCAGCACCTCTTTCATCGTCGCCTTACGGTTTTTCCTGAAATTCCACAGCTCTGACACCACGTACCTTCCGCTCGGGTTGTACTCGTTTACTTCGCTCAGAGCGGTCTTCACTGCATTGCACACATCGTCACCATATTCGATCCACAATTGCTTCAGTCTTGGGTCCTCATCATTTACAACTTCCTGCATTACCCGAGGATTGTTATGAAAAAACAGTAGCCTCTAACAATACAAAGGGGTTGAATGTAGATAAACTTAGTAGATACCTTGTCACTTCCGTCTTCAGCCTTAACAAACTTATAAGGATGCCAGGCTGGCTTCTTTATCTCCTCCTGCCAACTCGAGACCAGCTCTGCTGCCCTTGTCTCATAATCATCATTTCCATATTTTCTCTTGCATGCATTCTGAAAAGGTCTTTCATCAAGTTCGCCCATCCTTTTGATACCGATAGCTGTCCGCCCGCTGAGTATGTCCTCCAAACCCTGCTCATGGTGACAGTAACTATTCAATGAAAGAAAGCCAATTCATCAACTAATTTAAAATTCATTAGGTGCAAGGAAATTTCCAAACGCCGCAGAGAAAGGAGCAGTACCATTATCAATTCTTTTCGGGCCTCCTGTAACTCATCATTACTTTCACGCTCTTTCCTCACCAGCTCTCCGCTCAGCTCTTCCAGGCGTTTCCTTTCATGCTCTAGCTTTTCACTAAGCTTCTCCATCTTGTCATGAATATCCCCATCATCGTCTCCTTCCAAATGTTTCATCACTTGGAGTGTGCCATTCAATCGTGTCACTTCGAGCTCAAGTTCTCGTTTCTCATGCAGCTCCTTTTCCAGCTCAAGCATTCTTGCGAGGGCATCCTCCTTTTCCCTCTGTTGTTCCCACGATTAGTTCTCATGTCCAGGTCGAGCACCGATCTAGGAAATAACATAAGTAAAGAAAGGTAGCAAACCTTCTGGTCCTCGACTAGCTTCAAAATATCTTGATCATTCCTCTGCTGCTCTATACTTGCCAGCTCAAGTTCACTTTTATCGTCTTTTGCCTGTAGAAGGGGGATCAAGATAGGAATATATCTTAAATTACAGTATGCACTTGTGCAATCATATCATATATTTCACGTTTAGAAGTGTTCAATACCTTGAAAGTGGCAACTGTAGCTTTATGGGAAACTAGAAAATTATTCAGCGTTACTCTTATGCTGTAGAAAGAAATGAGCCGCTATTTAAGCTGCCCATAAACTAAAAGCTAAACAATAGCATATAATTTAGACAAACAAGTAACAGATACCATGTCAAAATGAAATTATTGTCATGTTATATATCCCTCTAAATGACTTGGTACAAATTTAACATAAAATGTAGAAAGCAGCAGGTAAAACAATCTTGATTTCATTTTGAAGTTAGCAACTCAAAAACATAAACAGCAGTTGATATCCTGAAAATTCATAGTAGTGTATCATTTTGAAGTTAGCCACTAAAATAGTATAAAAAAAGTCGATGTCCTGAATATTCCTAATGTGTATCGTAGGCATGATAGGAGACACTATATTCGCATAGCTTAGTACCTCACACACACAGTTCTTTAGTTTACCTTTTGCTTCTCATCAGAAAGTTCTGCAAGTTTTTTCCTGTCATTGGCATTCTCAACTGACAACTTCTCCAGCTGCTTAGCACGCAAAATCATTTCTCTCTTGTTATTTTCTATTTCAAGCTTCAAATTTTCATTGTCCTGGAAAATCCTCAGAGCATTGTCACGAGCCTTGCGATGCAGCTTGCGCATTTCTGAAGGGGAAACATAAAACTCATTACGATGCTGCATATTGGTGTGTGGTAGAGCAACACTACTTTAATTATTTTGCAATGGCAAAAAAAACTATGCATTGTAAAACGTAACCAACATTATCTCATAGTATTCAATGTTAAAGCAGACAAGAGACAAATGAAGAAATTACATCCATAATGATAGGCCAACAAAAGTCCTGGTTCTGCACTCCTGCTGCCTGTATAATCAACAAAGAGCACTATTTCTCCAAATACTGCATTCATAAATAGATAGAAACCCACAAGAGTTGATCATTCAGGGATCTTAACATTCAGTTAGAAATTATTATTTTTAGCAAATAGTTTAAGACAGAAGAGGGCAGGCCTGGCGCAGTGGTGAAGTCCTCCCCACTTGTGCCAAGAGGTCCTAGTTCGAACCAGCCTCTCTGCATTGCACTTTGCAGGGGTAAGACTAGGTTCCTATAATCCCTCCCCAGACCCCACCTTGTGTGGGAGCTTCTATGCACTGGGTCTGTCCTTTTAAATAGTTTAAGACAGAAATACAAGGTACCGACTGAATCACTGGGTTTCATCAAGTTTCAGTAACATTAGTAGCCAAGTGCACATGGGTAAATGATCTTCTGCACCATCAGGCAGAGGCACACGACCAGAAACCACGTAAAGAAAGGTACATCTACAGAAAATGAAGCAGCACATACCTTCATTATATGCCTCATGCAGCCTCCTATTGTCCTCCTCAAGCCTTGCAATGGAGAATTCTGTTGCATTCTTCTTTGTCTCCAGATCCTGCAAGTCTTGGTTCTTTGCCTCGAGCTGAGTTGCCAATGCTGCCACAATCTTCCCCAATGGCTCCCTCTGACTCTTGGTAATCTCATCTATGGTCTTAATGTCAGTGTGCTTCCTTAAGTATCTTCCCACCAAACCCCCAGCAGTGTAGTCCACCTCTCGGGCAACCCAACCATAAACCTTAACCTCACCATTCTCGTTCTCCTCGCCGTCCACAGCACCTCCACAACTGCTCCTTGCCTCCCATTCCTTCTTCCCAAGCTTATTTACACTGAATTGGTTCTCAAGTGCGAGAGCGTCACTAAATCCACCCCAGCCAGGACTAAACCGCACAATTGCAAAGCATTCCGAGTTTTCTGTGTCATCGAAAACTAAAGGCACGATGTCTTCTGGACTAAACATGGCCACTCTATCTGCAAAGTTTTCAGCATTGAACCCTGCACCGGCTGCAAGAATTCCACACCATGGCCAAGCAAACTTCTCTTCGCCATCCTGTGGTGGTCCCTCAGTCACTGCCACAGCACTGGATCCACTGGTGTGACCATTGGCAACGGCCTTTCCTTTGTCAGTGGCATCTGCATTAGCAGTAGCAGTTACAGTGGCACCGGGAATCCCAACGATAGTGGAGAGCTCCTGCGCAAAGGACGGCTCGGCGCGGACAAAGCGGGCAAAGGCACGGTGGAAGGCACGCTCCCGGCCGTGGCGGCGGTGCTTGCTGGAGACGCCGATGCCGTCGGCGTGCTGGAGGAGGTCCTTGAGCTTGTAGTCCTGCTTCTTCTTGCCGGGGCAGAAGGGGCAGCGGAAGGTGCCGTCCGGGTTGCGCACCCGGTGCTTGCCGGACTTGAGAAGGCCGTAGGACTCCTCCTCGTAGTCGCTCTCGGCCTCCGAGTCGTCCTCGCCGTCCGACTCCTCGTCCGCGGATGCGGCGCCTGGGCCGGTCACGCCGGCGGCTTCCGCGGCGGCCTCGGCCTCGGCCTCCTCGTAGGGGTCCATGTAGTCGTCCATGTCGAGATCCATTGTCGGATCAGAGATTCAGCTCGCTGCAGACTGGCAGGATTTGAGGAGGGGAATCCATAAGATTGGGGAGTGAAATCACCGAAAGAGGAACGAAAAGACTCACCTTTCCCACAACCCGGACCAGAAATCCACCCAGATTCCAGAATGGCACGACGCTGGATCAAATGGGGCGTCGAGAACCTCAGAGTGGATCAATCGCACCGGACGAGGCTCCCTTGGCCGGATTTGCGGTGGCAAGGAGCGGAATCGCCGAGAGGAGCAAGGGATTTAAGGACAGGCCAACTGCATTTGCAGGGTTTTTGGCCTTTTGGGGGCGCACCTGACCGGAGGCGATGCCAGTAGTGACGGGGAGGAAGGACGAGGTGCGTGGCCCCACCAGTCAGTCGCGTGGCACCGTCCGTGCGACCGTCCTTCGATTTCGTGCAGATTTTCTGCGCGCACGGCGCACGAGTTGCAATACGTAAGCGGAGACAGGACTAGTGTTGATTTGACCGATTTGCCCTGACTCTTAAGACAATTTTAGAAATAATTTAGCAAGTGTAACTACGGCCAATAAAATGTATTGCACCTATTTTTAGGATGCCTTTGCCCGTGCCGTTGCCACTTCTTAACTAGTATGTTCCTGAGCTTCACCGGCCTTTTTTCTATGCTAATCCTGCAATATTTTTCTCTTTTTGCGGTATTATACTCTTTAACTAGTTATTATATCTCCTCTATATTCCGCTCCTCTTGCTTCCCACCTCCTTTATCCCTGGTTTTATCATTTCTACAAAACTGAAAGAAAAACCTAGAGCGACCCAACCCCACGCACGATAGCAACAATTCTTACCTCTCACATATACTCCTGTCATGTCATCCAGCGGGCATGAGACTAGCGACACGAAGGTGATTAGGGTTCCTGCCCGCCGCCAGCCTATCCCCAATCGACCTTCTTCGTCCCTCATCCCCTCGCCTGATGCCTCCTTCTCGCACAGGTTCCCGTCCCGACCATCGTCGCCATGCAATGCCTATCACCACCGCCTCCCGCACATATGGTTTCTTGTCTGCCGTTGCGCCGCCTTTCGCAACTTCGTCATCTCCATCCTCGTTGTTGATGCCTCCGATGTCCTTCGTACCTCCGTGGGAATCGCCTCTGAGGCCCCTCAGCACAAGGACTCGGCGACCAGCTCGGCTACTCCGTCCGAGATCCAATGTGCCATGAATTATTGCCGACGGAAAGCTTCTCTAAGGAATCCGGCCTTCTCGGATCAGGAGTTCAATGCCCTCAGCGCGGTAGATGCATACCGCGGGGCAGCCCGAGGTGCCTTTGATCAATCGCTGGACGTCTTGTCGCGGGGTTTGCGGTTAAAGATTTACCCGAGTTCTTGTTGCTTCAGGATTTCACATATTTGTTTGAAGACGAATAAGACTACCAATTACGGTAGTAGCCCCTAAGGCTTGGTATGGGCCCCTGGGACCGTATCAAGGCTTGAATACTCAGTGCCTGCTGCCATTAACAGGAGGCTTGGTTGAAGAATGATCAGCTGACCGAGGTGTTGGCCCAAATAAAGGTGAAGCTAGACGCTGCTCTGACTGAGGTGGATGTGACGCCCCCAGCTTAATCATGCACTAACCATGCACGCAAATGCACACGATCAAGCCTAAGGACTTGTGACGCCCCCGATTTGACCGTACACTAATCATGCACGCAAATGTGTACGATCAAGATCAGGGACTCACGGGAAGATATCACAACACAACTCTACAACATAAATAAGTCATACAAGCATCATAATACAAGCCAGGGGCCTCGAGGGCTCGAATACAAGTGCTCGATCATAGACGAGTCAGCGGAAGCAACAACATTTGAGTACAGACATAAGTTAAACAAGTCTGCCTTAAGAAGGCTAGCACAAACTGGGATACAGATCGAAGGAGGCACAGGCCTCCTGCCTGGGATCCTCCTAACTACTCCTGGTCGTCGTCAGCGGGCTGCACGTAGTAGTAGGCACCTCCAGTGCCGTAGGTGTCGTCGTCGACGGTGGCGTCTGGCTCCTGGACTCCAGCATCTGGTTGCGACAACCAGATAGAAAGGAAAGGGGGAAAAGAGGAAGAGAAGCAACCGTGAGTACTCATCCAAAGTACTCGCACGCAAGGAGCTACACTACATATGCATGGGTATATGTGTAAAGGGGCATATCAGTGGATTGAACTGCAGAATGCCAGAATAAGAGGGGGATAGCTAGTCCTGTCGAAGACTACGCTCCTGGCCATCTCCATCTTGCAGCATGTAGAAGAGAGTAGATTGAAGTCCTCCAAGTAGCATCGCATAACATAATCCTAACCCGGCGATCTCCTCCTCGTGGCCCTGTTAGAGAGCGAACACCGGGTTGTATCTGGCACTTGGAAGGGTGTGTTTTATTAAGTATCCGGTTCTAGTTGTCATAAGGTCAAGGTACAACTCCGGGTCATCCTTTTACCGAGGGACACAGCTATTCGAATAGATAAACTTCCCTGCAGGGGTGCACCACATAACCCAACACGCTCGATCCCATTTGGACGGACACACTTTTCTGGGTCATGCCCGGCCTCGGAAGATCAACACGTCGCAGCCCCACCTAGGCTCAACAGAGAGGTCAACACGTCGGTCTAAATCCTATGCGCGCAGGGGTCTGGTCCCATCGCCCATTGCACACCTGCACGTTGCGAGGGCGGCCGGAAGCAGACCTAGCCTAGTGGCGTTCCAGTCCAATCCGGCGCGCGCCGCTCCGTCGCTGACGTCAAGAAGAGCTTCGACTGATACCACGACGTCGAGTACCCATAACTGTTCCCGCGTAGCTGGTTAGTGCGTATAGACCAAATGGCCAGACTCAGATCAAATACCAAGAACTCGTTAAGCGTGTTATGTTGAAGTAACCGCGGACGCCGTCCAGGGCCAGGCCCACCTCTCACCTAGGCGGTCTCAACCTGCCCTGTCGCTCCGCCACAAAGATCCACTTGCGGGTACTCCTACGAGCCGACCCGACTTTAGTCACCACAGGTATCATGTATAGAGTATATAAGTATATACCCGTGATCACCGCCCAAGTGATCACGGCCCGATAGTATAGCACAGCAGACGGACAAGAATGTAGGGCCACTGATGGAAAACTAGCATCCTATACTAAGCATGTAGGATTGCAGGTAAAGGTAACAACAGTAGAAGCAAGGACAGGCTATGCATCAGGATAGGATAACGGAAAGCAGTAACATGCTACACTACTCTAATGCAAGCAGTATAGAGAAGAATAGGCGATATCTGGTGATCAAGGGGGGGGGCTTGCCTGGTTGCTCTGGCAAGTAGGAGGGGTCGTCAACTCCGTAGTCGAACTGGGCAGCAGCAGCGTCGGTCTCGTAGTCTACCGGAGAGAAGAGGGGGGAAGAAACAGTAAATACAATGCAAACATAAGCATGACGATGCGTGACATGACAATGAGCGGTGCTAGGTGTGCCCTAACGCGACAGTAGGTGGTACCGGCGAAGGGGGGGGGGACATCCGGGAAAGTATTCCCGATGTTTCACGTTTTCGGACAGACGGACCGGGGGGGAAGTTCCATGTTCGCTATGCTAGGAACGTGTGGCTGACAAACGGACTACGTATTCGGATTCGTCTCGTCGTTCTGAGCAACTTTCATGTACAAAGTTTTCCCATCCGAGCTACGGTTTATTTTATATTAAATTTTAAAAGATTTAAATTAATTTTAGCATTTATTTAATTAATTTAATACAACATTATCCAGAACAGTGCATGCTGACGTCATCATGACGTCAGCAGTCAACAGGGCGTTGACTGGGTCAAACTGACGTGCGGGTCCCGCATGTCATACACTGCTTAGTTTAATTTGGGTTTAGCTAATTAATTACTGTTTAATTAAATTAACTAATTAATTAGATTAATTTAAACAGGATTAATTAACTTAATTAATTAATTAATTTTTTTCGTTCTGTGGGCTGGGCCCCACATGTCATTGGCCCTATGGGGCCTTGGCGGGTTTGATCGCTAGCGGGCGTGGGCGCCTGGACGGGCGCTCGCCCGCAGAGAGTGCGACGAGGCGAGGCCGGTGGCCAGGGCGGCCGCGGTGGCCGACGGCGCTGCGGCGATAGGGCGGCAGGGAGGCGGGGGGAGCAGCACCAGGGGCGCGGGGGCGCGGCCGAGCCCCGCAGCGAGCAGCAGCGGCGAGCAGGGGGTGGTCGGCGGCGAGCAAGCAGCAGGGGAGCAGGCGGCCGCGGGTGGTGGCCGGAGCGAGGAGGTTGGCGGGCGCATCACGTGGCCGCGGGGTGCGCGCGGCGATGCACGGACAGGGGCGGGGCGCGGCCCTGAGCGGTGTGCGCGGGCGGAGCAGTGCGGGGCGGGCGGCGAGTGCGCGAGGCGGTGCGGGAGGGGGAGAGGAGGCCGTGGCACGGGCGATTCGGCCGGGGCGCGCGACCGATGTAGTGAGCGCGGTGAGCGCGCGCGCGGGGGCTGCGGCGACGAGCGCGAGCGCGCGAGGGAGAGGGAGAGGGAGCGAGGGCGCGCGGAGACGAGCGCGACGGCGGGGCTCACATTGGGGCGTAGGGAACGGGGCAGTGGGTGTCGAGGTGGGGGACGGGGACGACGGCGTCGATGCAGAAGAGGCAGGCCGGCGAGGGAGCGCTCCAGTGAGGCCGTCCGACGAGGAGCTCCGGCGGCGACGGCGTCCTGGCGCGGGGTCGGCGGTCTCCTCTCGATCCCGATCCAAATCGGGGGAGAGGGGGGAGATATTTCGTGGGGGGGAAGTGTCGGTGGGGGGTTCGGGGTCCGGGCGGGTTAAGGGAATGGATGGGCTGGCCGGCTGGGCCTGGGGGGTTGGCCCAGTTGGGCCACGGTCCAGGGGTTTTCTCTTTTTTTAATTTTCTATTTTCTAATTTCTTTTCTTTTTTATTTCAATTTAAATTATTTAGGCATTTTATAAAAATGTGTTTACTACACCATATTTACTTATGCGAAATATGGCACCTCCCGAACATTTTTGTTGTAAATTTTTAAAAACTTTTATTGTTGACATTAATTTGAATTTGAATTTTGAAACGGTTTGACCTAACGGTAGATTAGCAACAGTAACTGTGGTGACGTGGCACCATTAGCGTGGGATTACTGTAGCTTGATTATCCGGGCGTTACAAAACTCCTCCACTACAAGAAATCTCGTCCCGAGATTTAGGAGGTAGAAGGAAACAGTGCGGGGTATTCATCACGCAGGCGATCCTCGCGTTCCCAAGTGGCTTCATCTTCAGAATGGTGCGACCATTGGACTTTGAGGAACTTGATCGCCTTCTGACATGTGCGGCGTTCAGCTTGGTCGAGAATGCGGACCGGATGCTCCTTATAGGAGAGGTCCTGCTGCAATTCGAGCACTTCATGATCCACAGCTCGGATTGGGTCCTTGAAGCAACGGCGGAGCTGTGACACATGGAACACATCGTGAACCTGAGAAGGTTCGGCGGTAGCTCCAGTTGGTATGCCACTTTTCCACGCCTTTCCAGAATAGTGAATGGGCCAATATAGCGAGGAGCTAGTTTGCCCTTGATTCCGAAGCGGTGAGCACCCTTCATTGGTGTGACTCGAAGATAAGCCTTTTCGCCAGGTTGATAGACCATGTCTTTATGATGACGGTCATACTGACTCTTCTGATGTGACTGAGCAGTCTTGAGATTCTCACGAATAATGCGGACTTGTTCTTCGGCATGTTGGATAATATCTGGACCGAAGAGTGGACGTTCCCCTGTTTCTGACCAGTTCAGAGGGGTTCGGCACTTTCGTCCATATAAAACTTCGAAGGGGGCCATCTTCAGACTAGCTTGATAGCTATTATTATAAGAGAACTCAGCATACGGGAGAGATTCCTCCCATTTCTTGCCGAAGGAAATAACACAAGCTCGAAGCATGTCTTCGAGAACTTGGTTGACGCGTTCAACTTGCCCTTGCGACTGAGGATGAAACGCAGTACTGAATGACAGATGAGTTCCCATGGCTTCTTGGAAACTTGCCCAGAATCTTGAAGTGAATAAGCTGCCACGGTCTGAGCTGATAACCAATGGAATACTGTGGAGTGAAACAATCCTGGACATATAGAGCGTTGCCAGCTGACTAGCAGTGATCGTTTCTTTGACCGCCAGGAAATGTGCAACTTTGGAAAGCCGGTCAATGACGACAAGAATAGCATCATTAACTTTCTGTGATTTGGGAAATCTAGTGACGAAGTCCATCTCAACATGGTCCCATTTCCATTCAGGAATAGAGATAGGTTGCAGAGTTCCAGCAGGCCTTTGATGTTCTGCTTTGATACGACGGAAAACGTCACACTCAGCAACATAACGAGCAATGTCTTGCTTCATATTAGACCACCAGAATCTCTGACGGATGTCTTGGTACATCTTTGTACTACCAGGATGGATGCACAGGGACGTATCATGAGCTTCTTTCATAACTTCCTGTGTCATATCCAGGTTTTTCTCTGCACATGGCACCACTAGGCGGCCCTTGAAGTATAAAGTGCCATCTTCAGCGATAGTGAAGAATGAGGGCTTTCCTTCTGCGAGGTAGCGCTTAATCTTGTGGGCTTCAGAGTCATATCCCTGTATTCTCTTGATGGAGTCCAAGAGATCTGGCTCGACAGCCAGGGTATTGAGGGAACCCTGCACGGAGGTTCATCTTGCGAAACTCCTTAGGAGGGGGAGCGAGTGCACCCGGAGGAACAATATGGAGGTTCAGCTTCCTAAATTCTTCAACAAGCGAGGGCTGAACTTTGTGAACCTGGAGGTGGTTGCAGTAAGACTTGCGGCTCAAGGCATCAGCCATTACATTGGCCTTGCCTGGCGTATAGGAAATACCCAAGTCAAAGTCTGCAACAAGCTCCATCCATCTCTGCTGACAAAGGTTCAGGTCTGGCTGAGTAAACAGATACTTCAGACTTTGGTGGTCAGTGAAGATCTCGCAACGATTACCGAGAAGGTAATGTCGCCACTGTTTCAGCGCATGAATGACAGCAGCAAGTTCGAGGTCGTGAACTGGGTAGTTCTCTTCGTGAGGGCGCAATTGCCGAGAGGCATAAGCAATCACTTTGCGGTCTTGCATTAGGACACAGCCTAATCCTTGACGGGAAGCGTCGCAGTAAATGACGAAGTCCTTCTTAGTATCAGGTGGAGCTAGAACTGGGGCAGAAGTCAACTTGTCTTTAAGTGCCTGGAAACTTTCCTGACATTTGTCTATCCATTGGAACTTGACGCCCTTATGCAACAGGTTAGTCAGAGGCCTGGCGATCTTGGAGAAGTTCTCGACGAATCGACGGCAATAGCTGGCGAGACCGAGAAAACTTCTGACTTGCTTAACGTTCTTGGGAGGAGTCCAATCAAGGATAGCCTGGACTCGTTCAGGGTTGACGGCAATACCATCCTTAGAGATGACATGCCCAAGATAGGTTACTTCGGGTAGCCAGAATTCACATTTGGAGAACTTGGCATATAGTTGATGCTCTCGTAGCTTTTCCAGCACAAGCCGAAGATGTTCAGCATGTTCTTCTTCGTTCTTGGAAAATACCAGGATATCATCCAGATAAACCACAATGAACTTGTCGAGGTAATCCATGAATATATAGTTCATCAGACAAGAGAAGATGGCTGGAGCATTGGTTAAACCGAAAGACATGACGGTGTACTCGTATGAACCATATCGAGTCACAAAGGCGGTCTTTGAGATATCCTCTTCGCGAACACGGATCTGGTGGTAACCCAACCTCAAGTCGAGCTTAGAGAACACTGATGAACCCGCCAGTTGATCATACAGATCATTGATCCGAGGAAGAGGGTATTTATTCTGAATGGTAGCTTGGTTTATAGGACGGTAGTCTTGAACTAATCGGTTTGTCCCATCCTTCTTCTTGACAAAGAGAGAAGGTGCTCCCCAAGGAGAGCAACTTGGGCGAATGAATCCTTTGCGAAGAGAATTGTTGATTTCCTCCTTAAGCTCAAGGAGTTCATGCGGCTGCATCTTGTAGGGTCGCTTGGCTATAGGAGTGGTGCCTGGTTTCAAGTCGATGATGAATTCGACAGCTCTAGCAGGGGGAATCCCTGGAAGTTCTTCAGGGAAGACGTCGAGGAATTCACACACGACGGGAATGTTTTCAATGCCCTCGAGTGGTGCAGCGTTCAATGCATTCAATGCATAGAGCCTTGCCTCGGCATTTTGCACCAGATGAGCTTGGTAAGTAACTATTTCATCTGAAGGGTGTAGCAGATGGACGGTCTTAGTGGTGCAAACGATTGAAGCAGTATGCGCTTTTAACCAATTCATTCCCAGAATGAGATCAATGCTACAGGACTTCAGTACGATGGGGGAGACAAGAAATTCCAGTCCTTCGATTTCAACGGGGACGTCGTTGCAGATCATGGAGGTTCGACATTGGCCCGCAGGGGTGTGTACTAATAGTGAAGCATTCATGTCTTCGCTTCTAATGCCATGCATGAATGCAAAATATTCTGACATGAATGAATGCGATGCACCTGTATCAAATAAAACGGATGCTGGTACTGAATTTACGAGGAGTGTACCCATCACAGTAGCAGGCTGGTCTTGAGCTTCGTTGAGATCAACGTGGTTGGCATGAACACGACCATAAGACTTGGCCTTGTTGTTGCGGGGCTGGTTGCTTCCATGGCCAGTTGCTGGAAGGGCCAGTTAATTCTGGTTCTGGTTGCATTTTCTAGCACGGTGTCCTGGTTGACCACACCTGAAGCACAAACCATTATTGGGAGTGGGAACAGGAGCTTGGGGTGGTGGAGCTGGAAGTCTTGACTGCCTAGATGGTGGTGGGGGCAGACGAGGTGCAGCATAGGTCTGCCTTGGGGCAGATGCATTTGGATGGTACATGTTGTTCGGGATCCATATCTTACGCTTCTGTGAGGGCGGGCCCGAAGATGAGCCCGTGTCACGGTTGCACCTGTGAGAGCTCTGGTATTCCTGCAGACCAGTTTCGACATTGATGGCCTTGTTCACCAAGGTGGCGAAATCAGCAAAGTCATGCACTAGAAGTGCGAGCTTGATGTCACCTTGAAGGCCATCACGGAACTTCTCCTGTCTGCGTGCATCAGTTGCAATGTCCTCTTCAGCATAGCGAGACAAGTCCAGAAACTCCCGCTGATAAGCTTCAACAGTTTTGTTGCCTTGGGTGAGGTTGCGGAACTCACGCTTCTTCCGGTCCATGACTCCCTGAGGAATGAAGCGGGCACGGAAATGTAACGCCCACGATGCGACTATATCTCCCACGTGTCAAGGCACGACTTAGAGGCATAACCGCATTGTGGTTTTGTCGCAAGAAGGGTCATCTTCACACAATCCCATGTAATGAACAAGAATGGGATAAAGAGTTGGCTTACAATCGCCACTTCACACAATACATAAATATAATCGTACATCATCCAAAATACAAACATAGGTCTGACTACGGAACCAAAATAAAAGAAGACAACCCAACTGCTAGATCCCTGATCGTCCCAACTGGGCACCACTACTAATCAATATGAAAAGAAACAACACAACGGACAAGATCTTCATCGAGCTCCCACTTGAGCTCAGTTGCGTCACCTGCACTGGTCTCATCGGCACCTGCAACTGTTTTGGAAGTATCTGTGAGTCACGAGGACTCAGCAATCTCACACCCGCGAGATCAAGACTATTTAAGCTTAAAGAAAAGGATGGGGTAATGAGGTGGAGCTGCAGCAAGCACTAGCATATATGGTGGCTAACATACGCAAATGAGAGCGAGAAGAGAAGCAACGGAGCGGTCGTGAAGCTAGCAATGATCAAGAAGTGATCCTGAACTCCTACTTACGTCAAACATAACCAAGAAACCGTGTTCACTTCCCGGACTTCGCCGAGAAGAGACCATCACGGCTACACACGTGGTTGATGCGTTTTAAATAAGGTCAAGTGTCAAATTCTCTACAACCGGACATTAACAAATTCCCATCTGCCACATAACCGCGGGCACGGCTTCCGAAAGATAAATACCCTGCAGGGGTGTCCCAACTTAGCCCATCATAAGCTCTCACGGTCAACGAAGGATAAACCTTCTCCCGGAAAGACCCGATCAGTCTCGGAATCCCGGTTTACAAGACATTTCGACAATGGTAAAACAAGACCAGCAAAGCCGCCCGAATGTGCCGACAAATCCCGATAGGAGCTGCACATATCTCGTTCTCAGGGCACACCGGATTGTCCAAGCTTCCGGTAGGCCAGCCCAGAGTTGCCCCTGGTGGCCACCGGCGACTGACAGGTTGGACCAACACTCAGAGGAGCACTGGCCCGGGGGTTTAAAATAAAGATGACCCTTGAGTCTGCAGAACCCAAGGGAAAAAGGCTTAGGTAGGCAAATGGTAAAACCAAGGTTGGGCCTTGCTGGAGGAGTTTTATTCAAAGCGAACTGTCAAGGGGGTCCCATAAATCACCCAACCGCGTAAGGAACGCAAAATCAAGGAACATAACACCGGTATGACGGAAACTAGGGCGGCAAGAGTGGAACAAAACACCAGGCATAAGGCCGAGCCTTCCACCCTTTACCAAGTATATAGATGTATTAATTAAGATAAAAGATATTGTGATATCCCCACATAAACATGTTCCAACATGGAGCAATCTCCCACTTCACCTGCAACTAACAATGCTATAAGAGGGGCTGAGCAAAAGCGGTAACATAGCCAAACAACGGTTCGCTAGGAAGGGTGACAAAGGTTAGAGGTTCATGGCAATTTGGGAGGCTTGATATAGAAAGTGGTAGGTAGCGCAGCATGGCAATAGAACGAGCAACTAGCAAAGCAAAGATAGAAGTGATTTCGAAGGGTGGTCATCTTGCCTGAGATCCCGCAAGGAAGAAGAACGAGTCCATGAAGAAGACAAACGGACGTAGTCGAACGAATCCTCACAACTCCGGAACGAAACCGAAGCTAACGAGAGAAGCAACCCGGAAAGAAACAAACAACATAGTAAACAACCACCACATAAACATGGCATGATGCACAATCAAGTATGATGCATGTCCGGTTTAATGAGCATGGCATGGCAAAGTGCAACAAACAATACTACAACTTAAGTGGAGCTCAATATGCAACGAGTTGCATATTGACGAAACACCACATTCAAGTTATTTAGTTCGCTCTTGTTTATGTACTCAACAATATTAAATGTTGATTAACATGGCAAGACGTGAGGCATATGAAAACTACCTATCTAGGCAAATTTAAATGAGGCCGGAACAACAAACAACAATTCCGGAAAATCCCCATATGCACATTTTGAATTTGCTACTGTTCTGCCATAAACGCAATTTTAATATTGTTAGACAGCAAAATGAAGTGCACCAAGTTAAACTATGCATTTTTCTAGCCCATGTACATATATAATTTATTAAAATCTGAGTTACGGTTATTTAGTTCTGAAATAAATCATCTTAACATGTTATTTGAGCAAATTTAAACAAACAACATTTTAAACAATTTTAACATGGGTGAAAGTGGCATATTATTAAACTACACAAATTTCTGAGCATTTTACATTTAAATTATTTTAATATGATGCACGATTCGTGAGTTATTAATGCATGAACATGAAGGACTTTTTTGTAAAACTGTAAACTCATGGATAATGTCTAAATTCGCAGATCCTGGAAAAAACATCACATGGGCCGAAACTTGCTAGTCCAACAGCACAGGAGAGGGCTGCTCACATTGGGCGAATAGGCCGAAGGGAAAGCGGAGCGGTGGGCCAGCGGATCTGGGCCGCGGGGATGCAGCCCACGCGGACGCGGTCAACGATGACGGACGAGGCACGGGCAGGCCGAAGCAGGGCTGGGCCAGCCGAGAAGCGGCAGCGGCTGGGCCCTGCGGGACCGGTGGGCTTGGCAAGATGGTGGCTGGCGACACAGTCAACGCGAGCGCTGCGGCTCGATCTGGAGCAGGGGACTTGGCGCTGGGGTCGTCCTCCTTGACCGAATCGGAGCAGGAAAACGGCCAGGGACATGAACGGCACGGGATCCCGGCGAGGTTCGTCGGGTCGGGCTGGTTCCAGGCGGCAGCGGCAAGCTTGTTCATGAGCAGAGAGAGAGACAGTCAGAGGAGCAAGAGAGCCAGGAAAAGGGAAAAAAGGGCGCGAGGCAAGGAACCTGCTGGTCCGGCGGCTCTGCTCGGAGAGGTGGCCGGCGGCGTTGCACAGTTGAGGAGGTCTTGGTGGCCTCGGCGAAGCAGGGGAGGTCCGGGCGCCGGGGAACCACGACGGCGGGGCAGATCTTGGCAGAAAAGAGGTCGGGGACGACGAGCTCGGGCATCCATGTTGTCCTCCTGACGGCGCGCATGAACGATGGGGCATGGGTCTCCGGGCGACGGATCTGGCGGAGAGAAAGGAAACGGCGGGGCACGGGGACGAGGAGGTGGGAGGCGGCAGGGAGCTGCTCTCCCTGGCTCACGACGAGGGGAACGGGGAGGTCTGCGTGGGCTGTGGTGGTTGGATGGATCGGGAAGGAGGAGGCTGGTAGGTTGGGGATGGATCCCGAGGGGGATTTTTGGAGTGGCGGCGGCCGAATGGGGATGGGACAAGCCTCCTAACTTTTAGGGTTGGACCTCGAGTATAAATAGCAGGGAATTAGGTTAGGGGCTAGTCCCTCCGATCGAAATCAACGGTCGAGAAAAATAGGCTATGGGCGTCCAACAAAGAAAACGGTGATGTTTTGTAGATGTTAGGGGATGATCCGGACCCAACGGTAACGAAAGTCCGGTTCGGGTTCGGGACAAATTTCGGACGCGCGCGAGGGGGCGAAGCACTGTGCAAAGAGGGACTCTGGTTTAAGCAAGAGGGAAAACGAAGAACGAGGTTGGTCTCGGAAGGGTCAGCGGAAGCAAGGGGGGACGCGGCAACTACGAGTGGATGCAAGTTTTAAAGCATGGCGGCAACGAAGTGCTGATGCAATGCAAATGATGCGATGATGAATGCAACACACAAATAAAACACAGCTGACTCGTCAAACAAGGAAGGCAAACGGAGCGTCGGTCTCGGGGCGTCACAACACTCCACCACTACAAGAGGATCTCGTCCCGAGATCTAGGATGGCACCGGAGAAAAACGGAAGAGGAAGAGAAAAGGTAAACCTAAGTTGCTTCTTGGACAAACGAGTGAAACCAAAGAACCTTGAGAGGTCGCAAAGCTTGAGGAAATGACACAACGGAGATGAACAAAATTTAAAACACTCCGTTCAGCAAGAGGAACAATGAACATTGCGAGAACCTTTGTAGGTTGAAGAATATGAAACAAGAGCTTAACGGATCAAAAGGAATATGAAAGCACACCGGTAGAAAAGAAAGACAAGGAACACCATGTGAACCTTGAGGTTAATTGACACAATAGATATTTAACCACTCCGGTTAAAACAAGATAGGAAGGAATAAGAATGATATAATTTGGGCAGCACTCCGACTGTAAATGGAAGGAGCTGAACATGATCTTGACAAGATGAGAGGATACTCGATGAAATCAACAACACATTACCTCCGGAACTAAAGCAAGAATGGCACAAGGGGTAAGAAAGATTTCAGACAGCACTCCGGTTGAGAAGGGAGGCAAAACTTGCCAGAATGGGAAGAACTTGAAAAGAGGGCACGACACTCCGGTTGAAAATGGATAAGCATGAAAAGAACACGGTCCTCACAAACCGAGAAGATGAGTGAAGAGAGCAACATCACAATGCCTCCGGAAGATAGATCCTTGGAATAAAGAATGGAGAAGAAAATGACAACACCTTCCACAAATGAATTTGGAAAGTATCCTTGCAAGAAGGTTATAACGGAGTTGTTGGAAAAAAACCAACAACTAAAAGAACAAGCTTGTAGTGGGCTTATGGAAAACATCTCAAAACTTGAGGTGAAATTCTGCCACTAACAAAAACAATTGCTTGCTTGAGATCAACGAAGAGATGAAAACTTCTCTCGCCGAGAGGATAGGAGAAATTTTGGATCATTGATAGACACCATAATAGCAATATTCCTTAGGGAAGGCTTTAGGTGAAACATGACACAAGATAGATCCAACGAAGAGATTAAAGGATTGAAAAGATCTCGTGAACGAATAGAAATTGATGGTTTTAAAATATGTCATTCCGGACAACTTGTGAATCATGAAACATGAAGGAAATTGTCAAAATTGACATAACACCATCCCAAAAGATAAGATAGAGAGAATTGCACTTCAGAATGCAAGATGAAGAATGCTTGAACTCCTCAAAACAAAACATGTGTTGAACACCATGTTTATTTAAGAGTATAGCTTGGCGGATCATAACTCCGAGAGAAATCTTGACGAACAATTGAAGAATGAAAGGAATCCTTGATGAGCCACCATGTTGATCCTCCATGAAGAACTCCGATAATAAAAGAATGATCAAACGAAAGGGAAAATTGAAAAGAACTCCGGGAGAAGCCTTGCAATGATTAGATGAAGCTTTGAAATGATATAACTGAAATAACTTGAAGCTCCGGAAAGAAAAGATGAACAACTTGGAACCGAGAATTTGATATCATGAACGAACTCCAAAAGAAAGGATTAAACACTTGGATGAAACAAGAATAAGAATTACATTATGCTTAGTCTTCACCAATTTAGATTGATGACAAGCAACGGATTTGGCATACTACTTATTCTCGTAGAAAGGATTAAGATAGATATTGCGCAAACTAGTGAAGGTCTTCATCGAACCACCGGTAGGATTGAAACAACGAATAAATTGATATGATAACGAAGGGAGAGAAAATCTTGAACGAACCACCGCGAGAATTGAAAATGAAAGTAGCAAAGGCACGATTCAATGGAAAGAATTAGAAAATGAATGAAGATACTTGACAGAATTTAGACACATGAGAACGAAAAGATCATGAACTGATTAGAGGATATTTGAACGATGCACCGGTAAGATTTGGAGAACAAGAGCTGGATGTTGAGAACGAATAAATCTTCTGAAATGATGGCCTTTGGATGATCAAGAAATGAAAACAACTCTGGAATGCTCCGGATGGGTAAGAAAAGAATTGCGCGATTGGAAACAATTTGAGAGGATGGCAACAAGTTAGAACCATGAATCTTCAAGAGAATGGACCAAGATTCAAGAGAAATTCTTCTTCGGTCTTCAAATGTGGAGAATGATGATGAGAAACACCACCATGAATTATTGAGATACTCCGGGATGAAAAATTAGAAAGGTTGAACCAACGATGAAAAGAATTTGAAAGCGATCTTGGAGAAGAAATATGATTGATGATAACTCATTCTTACGTCAAACTTTGCAATGAATTTGAGAATAACTCCGGAAAGAATTAGAAGAGTCAGGTAAGATCCTGGAAAAAAAAGACCTGTGGGTTAGGGCCCACTCAAAAGAAACACCGTTGGAAAGATTGCTTGAAAGATAGAATACACCGGTTGAATTAAATGGCTTTAATGAGATAACAACCTCAGAATAGCTTGAACAGATTGATAATGGATACACAAATCTTCTGAGATATCTTGTACACTCCGGAACCAATGAATGGCGAGAAGTGGATGATTAAAAGGTACACCAGCATGAGAAAGCATTTGAAACAAGGAAAGAATATGATCGACAAAGCTTGAATTGAATCCACCGGAGAAGAAAAAGCATGAAGAATGATAAACTTGAAGAACAACTTCATGAGAACCACCGGGTAAGAACATTGAAAGAAAAGAATGAAGAGACTTTGCATCAATAAAAAGGATACTTGATTAATAAATCTGAGTCCTTGAAGAAAAAGGGTGGGAGGGTGGGAAAACAAAGACAACTTGGGACGGATGAAGCAAACACCGTTGCAAAGAACTGAGAATTGATCTCGCGAATGTTGAAATGATCGGATTTACTTGAAGAGAAGCACACCGGTTGGAAAAGAAATTAACATGACGACCTCGATGATCAAGAATGATTAGTATCCACATAGAAGTAAGAGAACACCGCTTAGGAAGGTCTGGAATCAACATTTGACTTCGAAGCAACTCAAATACCACAACTTAAAACAAAACAAAGGATTGGCTCAGGAAATAAGCTGGAACAAACATATGATAGAGATTTTGTCCGAAGTTTTCGTGGTGGGGCTCACACGGGCTCGATCGTACAGCACCATCATGTACAAGGCAGTGCACATGACATACGAAGCGTCCCCGAGTCGGCAAAGCCATGGACTCTTTAAGACACAACGAGACCACTGTAAAATCAACCGTGGAAAGGCGGACCACTAGACGTCGAATCCCAATCTCATATCATGCGTCTGTCGGAAAGATATCCTAAGGCTACTTGAATTCCCACTAAACTCCCGAAACTTTCTGGTTATGCAATCTGGTGTAGGGGATACAGGGGACACAAAATATATATCACCCAAACTAGCAATCCCTAGATCCAGCTGTATCCATCCGTCAACACATAACCAAGAAACCTTCGGAAATCGTTTACCTCAACCTTCGAAAAACATCCGTTATACAAGTTATGGCAATACTCCCGAACTCCCGCCCCAGTACTGGGTGGCGTCGAGGTGATCTCACCAACAACTGCATAAAAGAGATTTCGATGTCGGCGAAACTCAGGTATTCCAGAACTGCAACGATAAAATTGTGACGACAACACCTCGGAGCTCAACTCTCCGGGACACTGCCACAACCCCTAAATGACAGGAGGCACCAAGAACAATGTTCTCGTCACAAAACCATCGGAACGATTCCAAGATACCCGCGTGATCCTAATTTTTTTTTGTGAAATTTGAGGAGAGAAGAGTCAAAACTTCTACGTCAGGAGGCCTCACCAGAGCGACGAAGGGACTGAGGAGTAAAAAGAATCCTACTCTCCGATATATATAATCCTAAGACTCAAAACATTTTTGTTCTAGACTCAACAACGTCAGCGATTCGATCAAGCAGGGGCCTCCTAAGTCGGGGATGGCTCTGATTACCAACTTGTAACGCCCACGATGCGACTATATCTCCCACGTGTCGAGGCACGACTTAGAGTCATAACCACATTGTGGTTTTGTCGCAAGAAGGGTCATCTTCACACAATCCCATGTAATGAACAAGAATGGGATAAAGAGTTGGCTTACAATCGCCACTTCACACAATACATAAATATAATCGTACATCATCCAAAATACAAACATAGGTCCGACTACGGAACCAAAATAAAAGAAGACAACCCAACTGCTAGATCCCTGATCGTCCCAACTGGGCACCACTACTGATCAATATGAAAAGAAACAACACAACGGACAAGATCTTCATCGAGCTCCCACTTGAGCTCAGTTGCGTCACCTGCACTGGTCTCATCGGCACCTGCAACTGTTTTGGAAGTATCTGTGAGTCACGAGGACTCAGCAATCTCACACCCGCGAGATCAAGACTATTTAAGCTTAAAGAAAAGGATGGGGTAATGAGGTGGAGCTGCAGCAAGCACTAGCATATATGGTGGCTAACATACGCAAATGAGAGCGAGAAGAGAAGCAACGGAACGGTCGTGAAGCTAGCAATGATCAAGAAGTGATCCTGAACTCCTACTTACGTCAAACATAACCCAGAAACCGTGTTCACTTCCCGGACTCCGCCGAGAAGAGACCATCACGGCTACACACGCGGTTGATGCGTTTTAAATAAGGTCAAGCGTCAAATTCTCTACAACCGGACATTAACAAATTCCCATCTGCCACATAACCGCGGTCACGGCTTTCGAAAGATAAATACCCTGCAGGGGTGTCCCAACTTAGCCCATCATAAGCTCTCACGGTCAACGAAGGATAAACCTTCTCCTGGAAAGACCCGATCAGTCTCGGAATCCCGGTTTACAAGACATTTCGACAACGGTAAAACAAGACCAGCAAAGCCGCCCGAATGTGCCGACAAATCCCGATAGGAGCTGCACATATCTCGTTCTCAGGGCACACCGGATTGTCCAAGCTTCCGGTAGGCCAACCCAGAGTTGCCCCTGGTGGCCACTGGCGACTGACAGGTTGGACCAACACTCAGAGGAGCACTGGCCCAGGGGTTTAAAATAAAGATGACCCTTGAGTCTGTAGAACCCAAGGGAAAAAGGCTTAGGTAGGCAAATGGTAAAACCAAGGTTGGGCCTTGCTGGAGGAGTTTTATTCAAAGCGAACTGTCAAGGGGGTCCCATAAATCACCCAACCGCGTAAGGAACGCAAAATCAAGGAACATAACACCGGTATGACGGAAACTAGGGCGGCAAGAGTGGAACAAAACACCAGGCATAAGGCCGAGCCTTCCACCCTTTACCAAGTATATAGATGTATTAATTAAGATAAAAGATATTGTGATATCCCCACATAAACATGTTCCAACATGGAGCAATCTCCCACTTCACCTGCAACTAACAACGCTATAAGAGGGGCTGAGCAAAAGCGGTAACATAGCCAAACAACGGTTCGCTAGGAAGGGTGACAAAGGTTAGAGGTTCATGGCAATTTGGGAGGCTTGATATAGCAAGTGGTAGGTAGCGCAGCATGGCAATAGAACGAGCAACTAGCAAAGCAAAGATAGAAGTGATTTCGAGGGGTGGTCATCTTGCCTGAGATCCCGCAAGGAAGAAGAACGAGTCCATGAAGAAGACGAACGGACGTAGTTGAACGAATCCTCACAACTCCGGAACGAAACCGAAGCTAACGAGAGAAGCAACCCGGAAAGAAACAAACAACATAGTAAACAACCACCACATAAACATGGCATGATGCACAATCAAGTATGATGCATGTCCGGTTTAATGAGCATGGCATGGCAAAGTGCAACAAACAATACTACAACTTAAGTGGAGCTCAATATGCAACGAGTTGCATATTGACGAAACACCACATTCAAGTTATTTAGTTCACTCTTGTTTATGTACCCAACAATATTAAATGTTGATTAACATGGCAAGAGGTCAGGCATATGAAAACTACCTATCTAGGCAAATTTAAATGAGGCCGGAACAACAAACAACAATTCCGGAAAATCCCCATATGCACATTTTGAATTTGCTACTGTTCTGCCATAAACGCAATTTTAATATTGTTAGACAGCAAAATGAAGTGCACCAAGTTAAACTAGGCATTTTTCTAGCCCATTTACATATATAATTTATTAAAATCCGAGTTACGGTTATTTAGTTCTGAAATAAATCATCTTAACATGTTATTTGAGCAAATTTAAACAAACAACATTTTAAACAATTTTAACATGGGTGAAAGTGGCATATTATTAAACTACACAAATTTCTGAGCATTTTACATATATAAATTATTTTAATATGATGCACGATTCGTGAGTTATTAATGCATGAACATGAAGGAATTTTCTGTAAAACTGTAAACTCATGGATAATGCCTAAATTCGCAGATCCTGGAAAAAACATCACATGGGCCGAAACTTGCTGGTCCAACAGCACAGGAGAGGGCTGCTCACATTGGGCGAATAGGCCGAAGGGAAAGCGGAGCGGTGGGCCAGCGGATCTGGGCCGCGGGGATGCAGCCCACGCGGACGCGGTCAACGGTGACGGACGAGGCACGGGCAGGCCGAAGCGGGGCTGGGCCAGCCGAGAAGCGGCAGCGGCTGGGCCCTGCGGGACCGGTGGGCTTGGCGAGATGGTGGCTGGCGACACAGTCAACGCGAGCGCTGCGGCTCGATCTGGAGCAGGGGACTTGGCGCTGGGGTTGTCCTCCTTGACCGAAGCGGAGCAGGAAAACGGCCAGGGACATGAACGGCACGGGATCCCGGCGAGGTTCGTCGGGTCGGGCTGGTTCCAGGCGGCAGCGGCAAGCTTGTTCATGAGCAGAGAGAGAGAGACAGTCAGAGGAGCAAGAGAGCCAGGAAAAGGGAAAAAAGGGCGCGAGGCAAGGAACCTGCTGGTCCGGCGGCTCTGCTCGGAGAGGTGGCCGGCGGCGTTGCACAGTTGAGGAGGTCTTGCTGGCCTCGGCGAAGCAGGGGAGGTCCGGGCGCCGGGGAACCACGACGGCGGGGCAGATCTTGGCATAAAAGAGGTCGGGGACGACGAGCTCGGGCATCCATGTTGTCCTCCTGACGGCGCGCAGGAACGATGGGGCATGGGTCTCCGGGCGACGGATCTGGCGGAGAGAAAGGAAACGGCGGGGCACGGGGACGAGGATGTGGGAGGCGGCAGGGAGCTCCTCTCCCTGGCTCGCGACGAGGGGAACGGGGAGGTCTGCGTGGGCTGTGGTGGTTGGATGGATCGGGAAGGAGGAGGCTGGTAGGTTGGGGATGGATCCCGAGGGGGATTTTTGGAGTGGCGGCGGCCGAATGGGGATGGGACAAGCCTCCTAACTTTTAGGGTTGGACCTCGAGTATAAATAGCAGGGAATTAGGTTAGGGGCTAGTCCCTCCGATCGAAATCAACGGTCGAGAAAAATAGGCTATGGGCGTCCAACAAAGAAAACGGTGATGTTTTGTAGATGTTAGGGGATGATCCGGACCCAACGGTAACGAAAGTCCGGTTCGGGTTCGGGACAAATTTCGGACGCGCGCGAGGGGGCGAAGCACTGTGCAAAGAGGGACTCCGGTTTAAGCAAGAGGGAAAACGAAGAACGAGGTTGGTCTCGGAAGGGTCAGCGGAAGCAAGGGGGGACGCGGCAACTACGAGCGGATGCAAGTTTTAAAGCATGGCGGCAACGAAGTGCCGATGCAATGCAAATGATGCGATGATGAATGCAACACACAAATAAAACACAGCTGACTCGCCAAACAAGGAAGGCAAATGGAGCGTCGGTCTCGGGGCGTCATAGGAAAGCAGCTTGGAAGTCTGGCCAGGTGATGATTGTTCCAGCTGGCAGAGTACGCCTGTGGCTGTCCCACCATTGAGCTGCGGGTCCCTTCAGGAAGAAGGAAGCAAAGGTGACATAGCTGGCAGGAGCTACATCGGCAGACTCCATCTCATAGGTGATGTCACTGAGCCAGTCATCAGCATCCAGAGGCTGAGTTGAGCTGCGGTACACGGTTGGATTGAGGCGCATGAAATCCTGCAGAGTTACCGGGGTTGGTTTCTGGTCCATATTGGGGCGAGGAAACTGAGCCATTATATTTTCCATGAATTGGCGGTTCAGTTCGAACTGTTGGATCATACCAGCCATGTACTCAGGTGGTGGTGGGGCATTGCCACCACTACCACGACCACCTGGTCTAACCATCCTGCTAATATATAACAGGGGTAGTTCAGCATTGAGAAATTTGCAAAGACAAGAATCATTCATGATGAAACATGCATAATGAAAGGAGCACGATAGCTACTACATAGTAGTCGGCATAACTTACAAAAGGGGTCATGCATAGGGTTTAGTACACAGAGTTCAGTACATAGACTAAAACAACATAGGCGGCACACAGGCTCGCGGCGAATGCATCTAACACTAACAAGCAAGCCTACATCAGTCCCAAGAGGTACTCTGGAGGTAGGTGTAGCCTGAAAGCTGGTAGTGTCGCATCGGGAACTCCACGTCAGCAACCTGGGGTCCACGAATACTCTGGTGCAGAATCTGACGCTCAGGTGGCAGAAGAGGACCAAGTGCAGGAGAGTAGCCTCCCACATCTGGCCAGCCGACACCCTGGGGCATCACAGTCCTGGCTGGGTAGATCGCAGAACGAGGCAGCTCCCTAGATCGGACAAAGGGGTGCAACAGCGTCAGAGCACGGTAAAGGTGCTGACGGGTGGTGTACAACTCATGGCGAAGAGCTCGGTTAGCTCGATCCAGCCCATCAGCATGCAGAACCAGGTTCTGATGGTAGAAGGGCTCTCGGGTGACAGTGGAGTAGGCAGCAGTATAGTATCCCTCCGCACCAACATCAGATGCGATAGCAATGTGCCTGAAAGGGGAGGTGTCCAACTCCCGATACTCTCCACGAAGACGTGTCAGAGCAGCATAAGCAGCATCGTGGACAGCCATATCGATGGTCACTCCAACACCATGAGCGGTGTGCAGCACAGTAGTGGAGTCATACTCTCGCGAGTAGAGGTGGACGATGGCACGGTACTGCTCCTGGTTAAAGTCCTGGTACTCCTCGTAGACGGTGTACTCAGGGTGCCAGCGACAACCCAGATAGGTCATCATCTCAGCTAGCACAGTAGGTGATCCCGAGGCACCAATGGCCGTCGTGTGACACACGACCTGCCTCGTGGGTTCCATCTGAAAGCAAAGACGTTTCAAAGGAGTTAAATGACAGTGTGTGAATTGTTCAAAATACTATTCTAAGAAACAACTATGGCTTATCCAACTTTGGGGTGAATGCGGTCATGGGATCCTAGTGTTAGAGTTAGCAAATTTGTTTAACCCGAGTAGAAGAGAGTTCAGAGTCCCAGAGTAAAGGTCGAGGAGTAAAAGATCCTAGTACCACCCAATGGCGACGTGGGCCCGTAAGACGCACAGCCATGTTAGTGAAAGTTTTGTAATGTCTAGACTCGACTTCGGCCAAGGAGTGTGGAAAGGGGGATTCCTACAGGCAGTCGGCTCTGATACCAACTTGTGACGCCCTCAGCGCGGTAGATGCATACCGCGGGGCAGCCCAAGGTGCCTTTGATCAATCGCTGGACGTCTTGTCGCGGGGTTTGCGGTTAAAGATTTACCCGAGTTCTTGTTGCTTCAGGATTTCACATATTTGTTTGAAGACGAATAAGACTACCAATTACGGTAGTAGCCCCTAAGGCTTGGTATGGGCCCCTGGGACCGTATCAAGGCTTGAATACTAATCAGTGCCTGCTACCATTAACAGGAGGCTCGGTTGAAGAATGATCAGCTGACCGAGGTGTTGGCCCAAATAAAGGTGAAGCTAGACGCTGCTCTGACTGAGGTGGATGTGACGCCCCCAGCTTAATCATGCACTAACCATACACGCAAATGCACACGATCAAGCCTAAGGACTCACTTGAAGATATCACAACACAACTCTAAAGCATAAATAAAGTCATACAAGCTTTATATTACAAGCCAGGGCCTCGAGGGCTCGAATACATAGCTCGATGGCATACAAGCGTCAGCGGAAGCATCAGATATCTGAGTACAGATATTACAGGGGAACAAATAAGCCTTTAGAAAGGCGGGGCAAAATAAAAGCTACGATCGAAAGGCGTAGGCCTCCTGCCTAGGACCCTCCGATCCTACTCCTGGTCGTCGGACGACTCCTCGTAGAAGTAGCCACCCTCGGGGTAGTAGTGGTAGTCGTCGGCGGGGGCAGGGGTCTTAAGGGCTCCGTCATCTGGTTTCATCAAATGAATATGGGGGAAAAAGAAAGCAAAGCAAACGTGAGTACTCATCTGAAGTACTCAGCAAGCAAGGATCTACACTACATATGCAACATTATCAAAGGAAGGCTGTATATGTGGACTGGGTTGCAGAAATGCCAGAATAGAGGGGAGAGCCTAGTCCTATCAAAGACTAGCATCTTCAGCGGTCTTGCAGCATTAGAAGAGTGCAGACTAGCATAAAGTAAAGTAGTAGTAGTGTCATCAACCTCGACCAGAGATCCTTCCTCGACTCCCTGGGAGAAAGCAATCCCAGAGCCATACTATCCAGTTATCATCTCAAGTGTCAGGTTCTAGTTGTATCGATCGGGATACAACTCCGAGTGTCCGTTACCATAGGACAGGCTGAAGGAAATATGCCCTAGAGGCAATAATAAAGTTATTATTTATTTCCTTATATCATGATAAATGTTTATTATTCATGCTAGAATTGTATTAACCGGAAACATAATACATGTGTGAATACATAGACAAACAGAGTGTCACTAGTATGCCTCTACTTGACTAGCTCGTTGATCAAAGATGGTTATGTTTCCTAGCCATAGACATGAGTTGTCATTCGATTAACGGGATCACATCAGTAGGAGAATGATGTGATTGACTTGACCCATTCCGTTAGCTTAGCACACGATCGTTTAGTATTCTGCTATTGCTTTCTTCATGACTTATACATGTTCCTATGACTATGAGATTATGCAACTCCCGTTTACCGGAGGAACACTTTGTGTGCTACCAAACGTCATAACGTAACTGGGTGATTATAAAGGTGCTCTACAGGTGTCTACGAAGGTACTTGTTGGGTTGGCGTATTTCGAGATTAGGATTTGGCACTCCGATTGTCGGAGAGGTATCTCTGGGCCCACTCAGTAATGCACATCACTATAAGCCTTGCAAGCATTGTAACTAATGAGTTAGTTGCAGGATGATGTATTACTGAACGAGTAAAGGGACTTGCCGGTAATGAGATTGAACTGGGTATTGAGATACCGACGATCGAATCTCGGGCAAGTAACATACTGATGACAAAGGGAACAACATATGTTGTTATGAGGTTTGACCGATAAAGATCTTCGTAGAATATGTGGGAGCCAATATGAGCATCTAGGTTCCGCTATTGGTTATTGACCGGAGACGTGTCTCGGTCATGTCTACATTGTTCTCGAACCCATAGGGTCCACACGCTTAAAGTTCGATGACGGTTATACTATGAGTTTATGTGTTTTGATGTACCGAAGGTAGTTCGAAGTCCCGGATGAGATCGGGGACATGACGAGGAGTCTCGAAATGGCCGAGACATAAAGATCGATATATTGGACGACTATATTCGGACATCGGAAAGGTTCCGAGGGATTCGGGTATTTTTCGGAGTACCGGAGAGTTACGGGAATTCGCCGGGGAGTATATGGGCCTTATTGGGCTTTAGGGGAAAGAGAGAGGAGAGGCTGGGCGCCCCCCAAGGCCTAGTCTGAATTGGACTAGGGGGAGGGGCTGCGCCCCCTCCTTCCTTCTCTTCTCTCTGCACTTTCCTTGACTCCTACTCCTACTACTTGGAAGGGGGGACATACTTTGGTTCAGCGGTATTGTTGGATGAAGCGGCCCGGACCGACATTACGCGTACGCTTACGCGAGACTGGTTTTACCGCCGTGCTTTGCACACAGGTGACTAGCGGGTTTCAGTTTCTCCAACTTTAGTTGAACCGGCTACGCCCGGTCCTTGAGAAGGTTAAAACATCACTAACTTGACGAACTATTGTTGTGGTTTTGATGCGTAGGTAAGAACGGTTCTTGCTCAGCCCATAGCAGCCACGTAAAACTTGCAACAACAAAGTAGAGGATGTCTAACTTGTTTTTGCAGGGCATGTTGTGATGTGATATGGTCAAGACGTGATGAGATATAAGTTGTTGTATGAGATGATCATGTTTTTTTGAAGTTAGCGGCAACTGGCAAAAGCTTTATGGTTGTCTCTTTATTGCATAAGATGCAAGCGCCAAATAATTGCTTTACTTTATCACTATGCGATAGCAATAGTTGCAAGAGCAATAGTTGGCGAGACGACCATGTGATGACACATTGATATAGATCAAGATGATGGAGATCATGGTGTCATGCCGGTGACGATGGAGATCATGACCATGCTTTGGAGATGGAGATCAAAGGCACAAGATGATGATGACCATATCATGTCACATATTATGATTGCATGTGATGTTTATCTTTTATACATATTATTTTGCTTAGTTCGGCGGTAGCTTTATAAGATGATCTCTCACTACATTTCAAGGTAGAAGTGTTCTCCCTGAGTATGCACCGTTGCGAAAGTTCTTCGTGCTGAGACACCACGTGATGATCGGGTGTGATAGGCTCTACGTTCAAATACAACGGGTGCAAAACAGTTGCACACACGGAATACTCAGGTTAAACTTGACGAGCCTAGCATATAACAGAAATGGCCTCGGAACATGTGACACCCAAAATTTTGGCCTTATTTTTATTTATTAAAATATTGCCAGGAAATAAAACTTTTCCAATTGTCAAGTTTTACCTTTTGTGATTTTTGGATTTATACCTATTATGGGAAAAAAAACCTTCAGAGGTATTGTTGGACTTGATTTCTCTCTATTATAAAACAATTATTCTTTCAGTGGATTCAAATATTGCAAGATTTATTTTCTCAAAACTTTGCTCTTATAAAATGATTTCTTTTACTTTTGGAGCCCATTTGCACTACAACCATTTGATAAATGCTCCTAAAAATTCCACCAAAATTTGGGGATGTCATGTAATGGTTCCACATCACTTTTATGCAAAAATACCTTCTGGCCATTGGGGATTTTGAGCTCTACACCAACTTTTCCACTCTGGTCCAGTAGGCACTTTTGCACTGCAACCCATTTAAATATTTCTTTAAAAATTCTTCCAAGCGTTTGGAGATGTCAATGGATGTATACAATCCATCTTGAAGCAAAAACCCAGTGATGTTCTTTGAAACATTTGAGTGAATCAACCTCTTTTGCATTCTGGTCCAAATTGGTGATTTGTACTGCAAGCATGTTTTCCTTTGCTCTAATGACCCTGAGCTTTCTCCTACTTGTAGCCCTCCCTACCAAACTCTTAAGTCCAGGAGATTGGGCTCATTGGAGATTTTGAAGTGCATGTTCTAAACCTTTTTCTTTTTGCCCTAAACTGGAGTTTTGCAAAACTTGCACTATCAACTTTCTGTTTTTGCCAAACTAACCTTACCACCATCCCCTGTATCTAAGGAGACACTGATCTGGAGATTTTGGCCACTCCAAGAGTTGCCTATGTGCATCTGGCATTCTGTCGAACACCTGGGGTGCACAGTCAGTTTTGGCAAGCTCTCGGGTTTGCATTATGGACTTGAACCCCTGACCTATCCACCTTGTCCACTAAGTGTCTTGCTTCCCCTACCTTGATCCTGTGCAGTGCCAGCTCCACCCTCGAGCTCTAGAGCGCGCTGGCATTTCGTCGAACAGGTGCCGTGCGTGCTCTGGGCGCGCCCAGAGCGCACGTTTTGCACGCGCGCGCACTACGCCGACACGCCGCACTGCCGCGCTCGACGCGACCCGACCCTGGCCCCCTCTGCATCGCTGAACCGCGCACTAGCCGCCCCCTGCTCCACGATCTCTCTGGCGCCCTGCTGCGCCGCTGGCCGCGCCCTTGGCGGCACGCCGGCGTCGGCAGCGGATTCCGCCGTGGACGGCGCCGCCCAAGCCACCAGCGCACGACAGCTGCCTCAGAGCACAGGCCGTGCTTATCATCCCACTCGTCGAAACGCGTTCATCGTCGCCACGATGCCCTGCAACTACAGCAACGGCTGTCGCCGGCGATCCTATCTTCTACCGCCACGGTCCACCCTCGATCGCCTATATAAAGGGAACCCCGAGCCCCTCCGAGCACTCAGGCGACATCAGGCCCTCCCCGTAGAGCTCCCCTAGCAGTAGATTGACCGGAGAGGACCGCCCTCCCCAACTCCGGCCAGTTCGGCCGCCGCTAGGCTCCGGTGCGATTCGTCGTAACCGGCCACCCTCTCGCCCAACCAGCACCACCAGTCGCTCCCTCTGGTCCTTGCGGAGCTGCCCAGCTGCTCATTTTCGATCAAAGACCACCGGAGCACAAAAAGCACTTCACCACCGTAGCTTTCCCCCGCCGCGGAGCTCGCCGCCGGCGATTCCTTCCACCTCCGACGACCCTTCAACCACCCAAAGGACCGCCTCGGTCTAGCCGTTCCATTCCCGCCCTTGGATGCCCGTGAGGTGCAGCCGTTCGTCGACTGCGATCGCCGGAGCCCCGCCACCGTTCGGGCGCCGAGAAAAGGAGGGAGAGGGAGACCAGTCAAACCTGACTAGTGGGCCCTCTGGACCCACTGTCAGCGACTCGCACGTCCGCCCTCTCTCTGTTTAAGTGGAGGCGCAAAACCCCCGAGTGCGTTTCCTCTGCTGCGAAAGCGTATTTCTGCTGAAGCGTTTTCCTTTTTTCTGATTTTTATAAAAACAGAGTTTGACTAAACTTTGACTGGCTATAAGTTTTAAAATAAAACTCCAAATAAGTTGATTCTTTTTCCTACCTCTCTCAAATTTTATCTAGTTTATTTTAAGATTTATTTCAAAAATATTTGAGACAGGTTTTGGTACTGTGTTTGAAATATTTGTATTTGTGTATTTTGCAAAATAGGATTTTTGGAGGAAAAGGAAAGCTTCCAATAAGTGCATCCTTTGCATACTCTTGAAGGCAAGCATTTCTGAACTCTGGCATAATATTTTGTTGAGGTGTTTTGATGCGATCACAACACCTTGTGACTTGGAGTATGCGGTAGTTTATGTATCGGTATAGCCTCGTGCATGAGTGCACTTTGGAGTTGTTTTTGTGGTCAGCAATGGTTACACTACTGATTTGGATCATCCTCGTGAGCTTCTCTTGCACACCGGTAGGAAGCCGGGAAAGTCGTGGTCTTGGGTAGACACGAGCTTGTCCCTAATCCCTCGTCGAGACGAGTATGCCCGGCATAGCATGGTGAGGCTCGAGGAGTGGTGATTTATTTCACTAGTGGTAATATTATTGGTGGATTCTTGGACCACCTGAGTCGGTTGTAGACCGAGTCTTGATCAATAGCTTCCTTCTTTGTCGGTACCACCACTTGTCCCTGCAGGGGACAGGGTATGGTTCAGTAGGTTGTCAACCCCTTTCCAAAGCACACACCCTACAGAGAGGCCGTGATGAAGGTCCCGTGGCCATGGATTAAAGCCTGTCATTCGGTCCGGGGCCATGGGTGTTTCGGTTGTAGCCGAAGGGGATAGCTTCCCCAGTTTGCGTGCGGTATAAATTTTGTGATCCCATGCTACGTCGAGGTTGTAGCCTCCCCACTTAGAGTTTTGCTTGGCAGGTGTCGTGGGTGATTCCAGACACTGGTGAGTTAAGCTGGTGTGTGCAGGTCAGGCGTGTTTTCAAACAAAAGACCGTAGACGGAATTAGTCCCGAAGGACTGAGTAATCCCGTTACTCGTGGAAAATGGTACTCCCTCTGCAGAGGATATATCATGTTGGATAGTCATGTTCTTGAGTAAGGACCACAGTCTGGGCTGGATCATAGCAACGGTATTCGGATGGGGATACGGCTTGACTAGATTATCGGTATTCGGATGGAGAACGATTTAACTAGAACTCTGTAATGGTATTCGGATGGAGAACGATTTAACTAGAACTCTGTAACGGTATTCGGATGGAGACACGGTTAACTCGATCATAGCAACGGTATTCGGATGGGGATACGGCTTGACTAGATTATCGGTTTTCGGATGGAGAAACGACTGTACAATAATACTATTTATGATTGTGGCACGTATTGGATCGTGATCTTTATTATTCTGTACTAACCTTTATTTTATGTATATGATTGAGTATCCCTGGGATGGTCCTACCTCCTGGATATTCGCTGTGTTTATTTTCTCATAAGCCCTGTATGTGGTGTCGCCCCGACGCCCGACTGCGGCATTATTATTTTCTGCATTTTCCGCTCGACGAGTCATTCAGACACTCGTTTGGCACCAGTATTACTATTCTGCATTTTCCGCTCGAGGAGTCATTCAGACACTCGTTTGGCACCAGTATTACTATTCTGCATTTTCCGCTCGAGGAGTCATTCAGACACTCGTTTGGCACCAGTATTACTATTCTGCATTTTCCGCTCGAGGAGTCATTCAGACACTCGTTTGGCACCAGTATTACTATTCTGCATTTTTCCGCTCGAGGAGTCATTCAGACACTCGTTTGGCACCCCAGTATTTTATTTTGGTATAAATTTTAACCATATGTGTGCATCATGATTTTTCGTATATTTCGTGACAGACGTGTGATCATCCAATTAAATCTGGAGCATGTGTGATATATATATTATACCCGTGTTCTTAATGTTTGCGAGTACATTCAAACGTACTCACTGGCTTGTCCCTGGCTATTGTCTTGGCCAGATTCTTTGCTTGGAGATAAGCATCGCGGTGACAACCTCGGAACCTACGCGTTGACCTTTGCAGCCTCGCGAAGATAGGAGTTATCCTGGTCAGCTGTTCTTGTGGGAAATGGAGTCCCATAGACGCAGATGTACCCAATCGCTTCCGCCATCAACCACTAGCAAACCAAATGTTGTACTCCCAGGCCTAAATGGTCTTGTACTACATATTTTTGTACTTGCTTGGAATTCTTGTATCAAGTTGGTACCTCATCAGCTAACAGTAATCCTGGTGCTGATGAGCGCACAGGCCGTTTGTCTGGGAACTTGTATCCCAAAATCCGGTCGTGACAGACTTGGTATCAGAGCCAGGCTGACCATTGGCTAATCCTATCTTAGCCAGGTCAATAAACCGAGGTTAACCCAAACCGCCAGACCTTAGCTTAACCCCGGTCAGGCTTCCCGCGTAAGATAGCTCCACAGTGACCCGACGCCCTTTTCGGCGGACGGTGCCCAACCTATCAGCCTAGCCCGTCGATCACGCGCCAGTGACCGACACCCAACCCGTCTCTATCGCAGCGTGCGGAGGAAGACTCCGTCCCCTTTTCCTATAAAAAGGGCACGCTAGCCACAGCACAGCACCGCCTCTTTCCCCCAAACCCAGCCATGATGCCTGGCCCCATTGTTCACAATGAGACCACAGCGACCAACCTTGGAGGTTTTGTGACCATGCTCGCAAACCTCACCCGCCGTGCCTATGCGTTAGAAGAGCCTCCTGAGTATGTTGTGTACCAAGGACCCATGTACGGTGAGAGCCGTCGGTACTGGGCCACCGTGCAGATCTACGGTAGGGGTCTGTCGCCAGAACGCCCCTACAGGTTCACTGGAAGAACAACTCCCTTTGAGCCACAAGCCATCCAACTGGCAGCCTGCGAAGCTATAGTTCAACTCCGGCACCTGTCACCCAGAGTTAACTGTCGCTCGTTCTACTACTACCCCAGTCGTGACAGGTATGGTAGGCCACCCCAAGTTGCCAACGGAGACCACGAGACGGATCCTGCGCTATTGCATCTGGTGCGCTATGTAAGCGCACTAGAGCAACTGTTCGATCAGGTCACTCTCGATCTGATCGCAACTCGTGGAGAGCTGGTTCGCCGAGCCCCGGCGAGAAGAGGAGCGGAGCCCGACACTGACAACCCAGTCGTGCTGTTCGGACACCCGATCGATCCCTTGAGGTCTGCGCCAGCCCTCAACCAGAGCACTTTGGTGACCCCAGAAGCGCTTCGTCGCCTTTTGGAAACCCATTCCAACGGGATTTGGGCCAACAACCCCCGGGATGGTCATCACCATCTCCCCGACCCTGCAGCACCTCAGCCTCAACCAGCAAACCCCGACGGTGAGAACCATGGAGAAGCATCGGCGTCCGCAAGGCCAGCCCACTTAGACATTAACGAAGTAGACTAAGTCGCTCAAAGTTGTATCGAGCCTTAGTTTTTCTACGCTTTGTAATGTGTGGCCTTGTATCGCCTTTATTGCATGCTGACTGTTTGAGCGCTCTTATTTTTGGAGTAGTGGCTATGCATGTGTACGTTGGCGTACAGTTGCATCTTTGTGTTTCGGGCGCAGCTACCTAGACCAACCCCGTCGGCTCGCACAGTAATGCGTCCCATTCATGTGACGTGTATATCTGTGGCTTTGACCCGAGTACAGGATCGTCAGCCCGTTACCTTTCACCCCGGTAGATATCCCAGCCCCGGTGCTATATAAAGGCCACTTCGTGACCTTGCCGAGCACCCCTCACCTCTGTGCGCCGCACTCACAGCCATTCCTTGCCATGTCGACACCCAGCATTTATCTGAGAACCCCAGACGCAACCCCCGGCAGTTTTGTCAAATTATTGTGGGACTTTACCTGCAGTACTATGAGCGCCACCCGTCCACCCTAGTACGAGTTGCTCAAATCGAGGATCACTCCTTCCACCTCGAAATATTGGGCAGTGGTGCACATCCCTCCCGCCTACCCAAACCAAGACCCAACGGAAGTCTCCTTCGTGGGGAAATCCATGCCAACTCCGCATATGGCCATAGAAGCTGCTGCGTACGAGGCGCTCACTCGCCTTCATTTCGGAGTGCCCTATGCCAGCGAGCGAGGATACTATTATTTTTCGACCCATGCAGCACCCGGAGAAGTTGCATCTTTTCCCGGTGGGCGCATTGAGAGAGATCCGGTACTGGCCAACCTTGCCCAGTACGTCATCGCTCAGGAGCGTTTAACTCAGCGAGTAATGGGTTATCTCCAGAGCCTCACTGATTTAAATCCTCGGATCGCTATTGGCAGACCACTAAGGCCTGACCAAGAAGGGCGCATTCATCGACTGGTCAACCCGCTTCCCCCGATAGAAGAGGAGTGTGCCCCGGTGCCAGAGGCGTTTTCTCAGGACCCTGTCGCTTTACCGTTTTCCATGTAAACGCCTCCGGTGTATTTATTGTTCCGGTACTTGTATTTATGTGTTGCAGCATGTCCGTAAAATCTTTGTGCAACGGATCCGTTTTTTCTTTAGTTCCTGTTTTGTGAGCAGTGTTACTGCTGTTAGTTTTGTTTTAATTATTTTTCTTCTCTCGCAGCATGTTTTTCGAGGAGATTTCTTTCCCCGAGTTATTGCTACGTATATATGCATTTTCTCGACATAGATTTTTATTCGCGCAGCATCGTAGCAGCAAACTCTCAGCAGCCACCACTCGACCTCGAGCACCGTTACAAACCCTTGAGCACATTTTTGCGCCTACCTAACCACACTCGAGTATACCATAGTCTCAGTAAGAGGATTTGCGAGTATCCATTCGAGCGCGAGTTGCCCAGCACCCCGACGGCAGTCGGCCCCGATGCCGCGCCTAATCCACATGATCGCCGCCACCGCGAAGAGCTAACACTCGAGCGGCAGCATCACGACGATCATCCAGGATCATCGCGCACAGGAGCATGGAGAACCCCAGCAGCACCGCCAAGCCTCCACACACCAGGACCACATACCAGTCCGGCATTGCCTCCGCCATTAGAGCCTCGGCCCGAGCTCCTGCCAGCAGCTACGGAGGAGAAGGAAAGAGGAGAAGAAGGAGCGAGGCCGGGTGTGAGGGAGAAGAGAGGAGCACCGCGAGCGTTTTATAGCCCGAGATCGGTGTACGGTGGGCGAGGTCCACCAGCGCCACTCGTCGCTCGGCCGCCGGTGTTCGGAGGCGAGTCCGCGAGCAGTGCCGACAGCGCCCTGGCCCGCGAGGTGAGTGCACGCTGCACCGGCAGCACGCACGCCGCGCACTACCACAGTACGGCCTCGATGCCCTACGAGCTAGGCATCGCCGGTGGAGGAGGCGCGCGAGAGCGCGCGAGAGAGAAGAGAGAGCCAGAGGAAGGAGAAGAGGCCGACAGTGGGCCCTGGGCCCACCTGTCAGCCAGAGAGAGCACTATGCTCTCGGGTGCGACCAGCGTATTTTAGTAATTTAGAATTTATTCTAAATTACTGTATCCTCGTAGAAATATCTCGTTTTCCCTAGCCGTGGATTTTTCCACGCTGCGCCAGTGTACCACACTGTGGTTTTACGCCACTTATTGCCCTCTCACTGTAGCCGTTTTGTTTTTGTGCATTTGAGGGATTTCCTTGTTAAAAACAAATTTGTTTCAAAACGATTTTTGTCCAAAACGACTTTTAACAAATCTCGAGGACGAGATTTTTCTGAAGGGGGGTAGTGTTGTGACACCCAAAATTTTGGCCTTATTTTTATTTATTAAAATATTGCGAGGAAATAAAACTTTTCCAATTGTCAAGTTTTACCTTTTGTGATTTTTGGATTTATACCTATTATGGGAAAAAAAACCTTCAGAGGTATTGTTGGACTTGATTTCTCTCTATAATAAAACAATTATTCTTTCAGTGGATTCAAATATTGCAAGATTTATTTTCTCAAAACTTTGCTCTTATAAAATGATTTCTTTTACTTTTGGAGCCCATTTGCACTACAACCATTTGATAAATGCTCCTAAAAATTCCACCAAAATTTGGGGATGTCATGTGATGGTTCCACATCACTTTTATGCAAAAATACCTTCTGGCCATTGGGGATTTTGAGCTCTACACCAACTTTTCCACTCTGGTCCAGTAGGCACTTTTGCACTGCAACCCATTTGAATATTTCCTTAAAAATTCTTCCAAGCGTTTGGAGATGTCAATGGGTGTATACAATCCATCTTCAAGCAAAAACCCAGTGATGTTCTTTGAAAAATTTGAGTGAATCAACCTCTTTTGCATTCTGGTCCAAATTGGTGATTTGTACTGCAAGCATGTTTTCCTTTGCTCTAATGACCCTGAGCTTTCTCCTACTTTTAGCCCTCCCTACCCAACTCTTAAGTCCAGGAGATTGGGCTCATTGGAGATTTTGAAGTGCATGTTCTAAACCTTTTTCTTTTTGCCCTAAACTGGAGTTTTGCAAAACTTGCACTATCAACTTTCTGTTTTTGCCAAACTAACCTTACCACCATCCCCTGTATCTAAGGAGACACTGATCTGGAGATTTTGGCCACTCCAAGAGTTGCCTATGTGCATCTGGCATTCTGTCGAACACCTGGGGTGCACAGTCAGTTTTGGCAAGCTCTCGGGTTTGCATTATGGACTTGAACCCCTGACCTATCCACCTTGTCCACTAAGTGTCTTGCTTCCCCTACCTTGATCCTGTGCAGTGCCAGCTCCACCCTCGAGCTCTAGAGCGCGCTGGCATTTCGTCGAACAGGTGCCGTGCGTGCTCTGGGCGCGCCCAGAGCGCACGTTTTGCACGCGCGCGCACTACGCCGACACGCCGCACTGCCGCGCTCGACGCGACCCGACCCTGGCCCCCTCTGCATCGCTGAACCGCGCACTAGCCGCCCCCTGCTCCACGATCTCTCTGGCGCCCTGCTGCACCGCTGGCCGCGCCCTTGGCGGCACGCCGGCGTCGGCAGCGGATTCCGCCGTGGACGGCGCCGCCCAAGCCACCAGCGCACGACAGCTGCCTCAGAGCACAGGCCGTGCTTATCATCCCACTCGTCGAAACGCGTTCATCGTCGCCACGATGCCCTGCAACTACAGCAACGGCTGTCGCCGGCGATCCTATCTTCTACCGCCACGGTCCACCCTCGATCGCCTATATAAAGGGAACCCCGAGCCCCTCCGAGCACTCAGGCGACATCAGGCCCTCCCCGTAGAGCTCCCCTAGCAGTAGATTGACCGGAGAGGACCGCCCTCCCCAACTCCGGCCAGTTCGGCCGCCGCTAGGCTCCGGTGCGATTCGTCGTAACCGGCCACCCTCTCGCCCAACCAGCACCACCAGTCGCTCCCTCTGGTCCTTGCGGAGCTGCCCAGCTGCTCATTTTCGATCAAAGACCACCGGAGCACAAAAAGCACTTCACCACCGTAGCTTTCCCCCGCCGCGGAGCTCGCCGCCGGCGATTCCTTCCACCTCCGACGACCCTTCAACCACCCAAAGGACCGCCTCGGTCTAGCCGTTCCATTCCCGCCCTTGGATGCCCGTGAGGTGCAGCCGTTCGTCGACTGCGATCGCCGGAGCCCCGCCACCGTTCGGGCGCCGAGAAAAGGAGGGAGAGGGAGACCAGTCAAACCTGACTAGTGGGCCCTCTGGACCCACTGTCAGCGACTCGCACGTCCGCCCTCTCTCTGTTTAAGTGGAGGCGCAAAACCCCCGAGTGCGTTTCCTCTGCTGCGAAAGCGTATTTCTGCTGAAGCGTTTTCCTTTTTTCTGATTTTTATAAAAACAGAGTTTGACTAAACTTTGACTGGCTATAAGTTTTAAAATAAAACTCCAAATAAGTTGATTCTTTTTCCTACCTCTCTCAAATTTTATCTAGTTTATTTTAAGATTTATTTCAAAAATATTTGAGACAGGTTTTGGTACTGTGTTTGAAATATTTGTATTTGTGTATTTTGCAAAATAGGATTTTTGGAGGAAAAGGAAAGCTTCCAATAAGTGCATCCTTTGCATACTCTTGAAGGCAAGCATTTCTGAACTCTGGCATAATATTTTGTTGAGGTGTTTTGATGCGATCACAACACCTTGTGACTTGGAGTATGCGGTAGTTTATGTATCGGTATAGCCTCGTGCATGAGTGCACTTTGGAGTTGTTTTTGTGGTCAGCAATGGTTACACTACTGATTTGGATCATCCTCGTGAGCTTCTCTTGCACACCGGTAGGAAGCCGGGAAAGTCGTGGTCTTGGGTAGACACGAGCTTGTCCCTAATCCCTCGTCGAGACGAGTATGCCCGGCATAGCATGGTGAGGCTCGAGGAGTGGTGATTTATTTCACTAGTGGTAATATTATTGGTGGATTCTTGGACCACCTGAGTCGGTTGTAGACCGAGTCTTGATCAATAGCTTCCTTCTTTGTCGGTACCACCACTTGTCCCTGCAGGGGACAGGGTATGGTTCAGTAGGTTGTCAACCCCTTTCCAAAGCACACACCATACAGAGAGGCCGTGATGAAGGTCCCGTGGCCATGGATTAAAGCCTGTCATTCGGTCCGGGGCCATGGGTGTTTCGGTTGTAGCCGAAGGGGATAGCTTCCCCAGTTTGCGTGCGGTATAAATTTTGTGATCCCATGCTACGTCGAGGTTGTAGCCTCCCCACTTAGAGTTTTGCTTGGCAGGTGTCGTGGGTGATTCCAGACACTGGTGAGTTAAGCTGGTGTGTGCAGGTCAGGCGTGTTTTCAAACAAAAGACCGTAGACGGAATTAGTCCCGAAGGACTGAGTAATCCCGTTACTCGTGGAAAATGGTACTCCCTCTGCAGAGGATATATCATGTTGGATAGTCATGTTCTTGAGTAAGGACCACAGTCTGGGCTGGATCATAGCAACGCTATTCGGATGGGGATACGGCTTGACTAGATTATCGGTATTCGGATGGAGAATGATTTAACTAGAACTCTGTAATGGTATTCGGATGGAGAACGATTTAACTAGAACTCTGTAACGGTATTCGGATGGAGACACGGTTAACTCGATCATAGCAATGGTATTCGGATGGGGATACGGCTTGACTAGATTATCGGTTTTCGGATGGAGAAACGACTGTACAATAATACTATTTATGATTGTGGCACGTATTGGATCATGATCTTTATTATTCTGTACTAACCTTTATTTTATGTATATGATTGAGTATCCCTGGGATGGTCCTACCTCCTGGATATTCGCTGTGTTTATTTTCTCATAAGCCCTGTATGTGGTGTCGCCCCGACGCCCGACTGCGGCATTATTATTTTCTGCATTTTCCGCTCGACGAGTCATTCAGACACTCGTTTGGCACCAGTATTACTATTCTGCATTTTCCGCTCGAGGAGTCATTCAGACACTCGTTTGGCACCAGTATTACTATTCTGCATTTTCCGCTCGAGGAGTCATTCAGACACTCGTTTGGCACCAGTATTACTATTCTGCATTTTCCGCTCGAGGAGTCATTCAGACACTCGTTTGGCACCAGTATTACTATTCTGCATTTTTCCGCTCGAGGAGTCATTCAGACACTCGTTTGGCACCCCAGTATTTTATTTTGGTATAAATTTTAACCATATGTGTGCATCATGATTTTTCGTATATTTCGTGACAGACGTGTGATCATCCAATTAAATCTGGAGCATGTGTGATATATATATTATACCCGTGTTCTTAATGTTTGCGAGTACATTCAAACGTACTCACTGGCTTGTCCCTGGCTATTGTCTTGGCCAGATTCTTTGCTTGGAGATAAGCATCACGGTGACAACCTCGGAACCTACGCGTTGACGTTTGCAGCCTCGCAAAGATAGGAGTTATCCTGGTCAGCTGTTCTTGTGGGAAATGGAGTCCCATAGACGCAGATGTACCCAATCGCTTCCGCCATCAACCACTAGCAAACCAAATGTTGTACTCCCAGGCCTAAATGGTCTTGTACTACATATTTTTGTACTTGCTTGGAATTCTTGTATCAAGTTGGTACCTCATCAGCTAACAGTAATCCTGGGGCTAATGAGCGCACAGGCCGTTTGTCTGGGAACTTGTATCCCAAAATCCGGTCGTGACAGAACACTGAGACCGAAAGGTCGAGCGTGAATCATATAGTAGATTTGATCAACATAAGTGATGTTCACCATTGAAACTACTCCATCTGACGTGATGATCGGACATGGTTTAGTTGATATGGATCACGTGATCACTTAGAGGATTAGAGGGATGTCTATCTAAGTGGGAGTTCTTAAGTAATATGATTAATTGAACTTTAATTTATCATGAACTTAGTCCTGGTAGTATTAGCATATCTATGTTGTAGATCAATAGCTCGCGTTTAGCTCCCCTGTTTTATTTTGGTATGTTCCTAGAGAAACTGAGTTGAAAGATGTTAGTAGCAATGATGCGGATTGGATCCGTGATGTGAGGATTATCCTCATTGCTGCACAGAAGAATTATGTCCTTGATGCACCGCTTTGTGACAGACCTATTGCAGGAGCAGATGCAGACGTTATGAACGTTTGACAAAAGCTCGGTATGATGACTACTTGATAGTTTAGTGCACTATGCTTTACGGCTTAGAACCAGGACTTTAAAAATGTTTTGAAACGCCACGGACATATAAGATTTTCCAAGAGTTGAAATTGGTATTTCATACTCATGCCCGTGTCGATAGGTATTTGACCTCTGACAATATTTTGCCTACAAGATGGAGGAGAATTGCTCGGCTAGTGAGCATGTGCTCAGAATGTCTGAGTACTACAATCACTTGAATCAAGTGGGAGTTAATCTTCCAGATAAGATAGTGATTGATAGAGTTCTCTAGTCACTATCACCAAGTTACTAGAACTTCGTGATGAACTATAATATGCAAGGGATAACGGAAACGATTCCCAAGCTCTTCGTGATGCTGAAATCGACGAAGGTAGAAATCAAGAAAGAGCATCAAGTGTTGATGATTAACAAGACCACTAGTTTCAAGAAAAGGGCAAAGGGAAGAAGGGAAATTCAAGAAGAACGGCAAGCGAGTTGCTGCTCAAGTGAACAAGCCCAAGTCTGGACCTAAGCCCGAGACTGAGTGCTTCTACTGCAATGGAACTGGTCACTGGAAGCGGAACTGCCCCAAGTATTTGGCGGATAAGAAGGATGGCAAAGTGAACAAAGGTATTTTTGATATACATGTTATTGATGTGTACTTTACTAGTGTTTATAGCAACCCCTAAGTATTTGATACTAGTTCAGTTGCTATGATTAGTAACTCGAAACGGGAGTTGCAGAATAAACAGAGACTAGTTAAGGGTGAAGTGACGATGTGTGTTGGAAGTGGTTCCAAGATTGATATGATCATCATCGCAGACTCCCTATACTTTTGGGATTAGTGTTGAACCTAAATAAGTGTTATTTGGTGTTTGCGTTGAGCATGAATATGATTTGATCATGTTTATTGCAATACGGTTATTCATTTAATTTAGAGAACAATTGTTGTTCTGTTTACATGAATAAAACCTTCTATGGTCATACACACCAATGAAAATGGTTTGTTGGATCTCGATCGTAGTGATACACATATTCATAATATTGAAGCCAAAAAGATGCAAAGTTAATAATGATAGTGCAACTTATTTGTGGCACTGCCGTTTAGGTCATATTGGTGTAAAACGCATGAAGAAACTCCATGCTGATGGGATTTTGGAATCACTTGATGCTTGCGAACCATGCCTCTTGGGCAAGATGACTAAAACGCCGTTCTCCAGAACAATGAAGCAAGCAACATATTTGTTGGAAATCATACATACTGATGTATGTGGTCCGATGAGTGTTGAGGCTCGCGGCGGGTATCGTTATTTTCTGACCTTCACAGATGATTTGAGCAGATATGGGTATATCTACTTGATGAAACATAAGTCTGAAACATTTGAAAAGTTCAAAGAATTTCAGAGTGAAGTGGAAATCATCGTGACAAGAAAATAAGGTTTCTACAATCTGATTGCGGAGACGAATATTTGAGTTACGAGTTTGGTCTTCAATTAAAACAATGTGGAATAGTTTCACACATTCGTGCCACCTGGAACACCACAGCATAATGGTGTGTCCGAACATCATAACCGTACTTTACTGGATATAGTGCAATCTATGATGTCTCCTACCGATTTACCATATCATTTTGGGGTGATGCATTAGAGACAACTGCATTCACCTTAAATCGGGCACCATCTAAATCCGTTGAGACGACACCATATGAACTGTGGTTTGGCAAGAAACCAAAGTTGTCGTTTCTTAAAGTTTGGGATTGCAATGCTTATAAGAAAAAGTTTCATCTTGATAAGCTCAAACCCAAATCGGAGAAATGCGTCTTCATAGGATACCCAAAGGAGACAGTTGGGTACACCTTCTATCACAGATCCGAAGGCAAGATATTCGTTGCTAAATTTGGATCCTTTCTAGAGAAGGAGTTTCTCTCGAAAGAAGTGAGTGGGAGGAAAGTATAACTTGATGAGGTAACTGTACCTGCTCCCTTAGTGGAAGGTAGTTCATCACAGAAATCTGTTCATGTGACTACTACACCAATTAGTGAGGAAGCTAATGATGATGATCATGTAACTTCAGATCAAGTTACTACCGAACCTCCTAGGTAAACCAGAGTGAGATCCGCACCAGAGTGGTACGGTAATCCTGTTCTGGAGGTCATGTTACTTGACCATGACGAACCTACGAACTATGAGGAAGCGATGATGAGCCCAGATTCCGCGAAATGACTTTGATTGACTTGCCCAATGATCGGCGAGCCATTGAGATTAAATGGATCTTCAAGAGGAAGACGGACGCTGATAGTAGTGTTACTATCTACAAAGCTAGAATTGTCGCAAAAGGTTTTCGACAAGTTCAAGGTGTTGACTATGATGAGAGTTTCTCACTCATATCTATGCTTAAGTCTGTCCGAATCATGTTAGCAATTGCCGCATTTTATGAAATCTGGCAAATGGATAAACAAAACTGCATTCCTTAATGGATTTATTAAAGAGTTATATATGATGCAACCAGAAGGTTTTGTGAATCCTAAAGGTGCTAACAAAATATGCAAGCTCCAGCGATCCATCTATGGACTGGTGCAAGCATCTCAGAGTAGGAATATACGCTTTGATAAGTTGATCAAAGGATATAGTTTTATACAGACTTGCGGTGAAGCCTGTATTTACAAGAAAGTGAGTGGGAGCACTACAACATTTTTGATAAGTATATGTGAATGACATATTGTTGATCGGAAATAATGTAGAATTATTCTGCAAAGCATAAATGAGTGTTTGAAAGGAGTTTTCAAAGAAAGACCTCGGTGAAGCTGCTTACATATTGAGCATCAAGATCTATAGAGATAGATCAAGACGCTTGATAAGTTTTCAATGAGTACATACCTTGACAAGATTTTGAAGTAGTTCAAAATGGAACAGTCAAAGAAAGAGTTCTTGCTTGTGTTACAAGGTGTGAAATTGAGTAAGACTCAAAGCCCGACCACGGTAGAAGATAGAAAGAGAATGAAAGTCATTCCCTATGCCTTGGCCATAGGTTCTATAAAGTATGCCATGTTGTGTACCAGACCTATTGTATACCCTACACTGATTTTGGCAAGGGAGTACAATAGTGATCTAGGAGTAGATCATTGGAAAGCGGACAAAATTATCCTTAGTGGAATATGTTGGAAATATGCCCTAGAGGCAATAATAAATGGTTATTATTATATTTCTTTGTTCATGGTAATTGTCTATTGTTCATGCTATAATTGTATTGTCCGGAAATCGTAATACATGTGTGAATACATAGACCACAACGTGTCCCTAGTAAGCCTCTAGTTGACTAGCTCGTTGATCAACAGATAGTCATGGTTTCCTGACTATGGACATTGGATGTCATTGATAACGGGATCACATCATTAGGAGAATGATGTGATGGACAAGACCCAATCCTAAGCATAGCTAAAAGATCGTGTAGTTTCGTTTGCTAGAGCTTTTCCAATGTCAAGTATCTTTTCCTTAGACCATGAGATCGTGCAACTCCCGGATACCGTAGGAGTGCTTTGGGTGTGCCAAACGTCACAACGTAACTGGGTGACTATAAAGGTGCACTACGGGTATCTCCGAAAGTGTCTGTTGGGTTGGCACGGATCGAGACTGGGATTTGTCACTCCGTGTGACGGAGAGGTATCTCTGGGCCCACTCGGTAATGCATCATCATAATGAGCTCTATGTGACTAAGGCGTTAGTCATGGGATCATGCATTGTGGTACGAGTAAAGAGACTTGCCGGAAACGAGATTGAACAAGGTATTGGGATACCGACGATCGAATCTTGGGAAAGTAACATACCGATTGACAAAGGGAATTGCATACGGGATTGATTGAATCCTCGACATCGTGGTTCATCCGATGAGATCATCGTGGAACATGTGGGATCCAACATGGGTATCCAGATCCCGCTGTTGGTTATTGACCGGAGAGGCGTCTCGGTCATGTCTGCATGTCTCCCGAACCCGTAGGGTCTACACACTTAAGGTTCGGTGACGCTAGGGTTGTAGAGATATGAGTATGCGGAAACCCGAAAGTTGTTCGGAGTCCCGGATGAGATCCCGGACACCACGAGGAGTTCCGGAATGGTCCGGAGGTAAAGAATTATATATAGGAAGTCAAGTTTCGGCCACCGGGAAAGTTTCGGGGGTTACCGGTATTGTACCGGGACCACCGAAAGGGTCCCGGGGGTCCATCGGGTGGGGCCACCTATCCCGGAGGGCCCCGTGGGCTGAAGTGGGAAGGTAACCAGCCCCTAGTGGGCTGGGCGCCCCCCATGGGTCTCCCCCCATGCGCCTAGGGTTGCAAACCCTAGGGTGGGGGGGCTTCCCACTTGCCTTGGGGGGCAAGGCACCCCCTTGGCCGCCCCCACCCTAGATGGGTTTGGCCGGCGCCCCCCCTTCCCAGGGGGCCTATATATAAAGGGGGGGGAGGGAGGGCAACAACACAACAGCCTTGGGCGCCTCCCTCCTCCCCTGCTACACCTCTCCCTCTCGCAGAAGCTCGGCGAAGCCCTGCCGAGACCCGCTACATCCACCACCACGCCGTCGTGCTGCTGGATCTCCATCAACCTCTCCTTCCCCTTGCTGGATCAAGAAGGAGGAGACGTCGCTGCACCGTACGTGTGTTGAACGCGGAGGTGCCGTCCGTTCGGCACTCGGTCATCGGTGATTTGGATCACGGCGAGTACGACTCCGTCATCCACGTTCATTGGAACGCTTCCGCTCGCGATCTACAAGGGTATGTAGATGCACTCCTTTCCCCTCGTTGCTAGTACACTCCATAGATGCATCTTGGTGAGCATAGGAAAATTTTAAAATTATGCTACGATTCCCAACAGAATAAGGATATGTTTCTCGATTATGGAGGTGACAAAAAGGTTCGTCGTAAAGGGTTACGTCGATGCAAATTTTGACACTGATCCAGATGACTCTAAGTCTCAATTTGGATACATATTGACAGTGGGAGCAATTAGCTAGAGTAGCTCCGTGCAGAGCATTGTTGACATAGAAATTTGCAAAATACATACGGATCTGAATGTGGCAGACCCGTTGACTAAACTTCTCTCACAAGCAAAACATGATCACACCTTAGTACTCTTTGGGTGTTAATCACATAGCGATGTGAACTAGATTATTGACTCTAGTAAACCCTTTGGGTGTTGGTCACATGACGATGTGAACTATGGGTGTTAATCACATGGTGATGTGAACTATTGGTATTAAATCACATGGTGATGTGAACTAGATTATTGACTCTAGTGCAAGTGGGAGACTGAAGGAAATATGCCGTAGAGGCAATAATAAAGTTATTATTTATTTCCTTATATCTTGATAAATGTTTATTATTCATGCTAGAATTGTATTAACCGGAAACATAATACATGTGTGAGTACATAGACAAACAGTGTCACTAGTATGCCTCTACTTGACTAGCTCGTTGATCAAAGATGGTTATGTTTCCTAGCCATAGACATGAGTTGTCATTTGATTAACGGGGTCACATCATTAGGAGAATGATGTGATTGACTTGACCCATTCCGTTAGCTTAGCACACGATCATTTAGTATTCTGCTATTGCTTTCTTCATGACTTATACATGTTCCTATGACTATGAGATTATGCAACTCCCGTTTACCGGAGGAACACTTTGTGTGCTACCAAACATCACAACGTAACTGGGTGATTATAAAGGTGCTCTACAGGTGTCTTCGAAGGTACTTGTTGGGTTGGCGTATTTCGAGATTAGGATTTGTCACTTCGATTGTCGAAGAGGTATTTCTGGGCCCACTCAGTAATGCACATCACTATAAGCCTTACAAGCATTGTAACTAATGAGTTAGTTGCAGGATGATGTATTACGGAACGAGTAAAGAGACTTGCCGGTAACGAGATTGAACTAGGTATTGAGATACCGACGATCGAATCTCGGGCAAGTAACATGCCGATGACAAAGGGGACAACGTATGTTGTTATGCGGTTTGACCGATAAAGATCTTCGTAGAATATGTGGGAGCCAATATGAGCATCTAGGTTCCGCTATTGGTTATTGACCGGAGACGTGTCTCGGTCATGTCTACATTGTTCTCGAACCCGTAGGGTCCGCACGCTTAAAGTTCGATGACGGTTATATTATGAGTTTATGTGTTTTGATGTACCGAAGGTAGGTCGGAGTCCCGGATGAGATCGGGGACATGATGAGGAGTCTCGAAATGGCTGAGACGTAAAGATCGATATATTGGACGACTATATTCGGACATCGGGAAGGTTCCGAGGGATTCGGGTATTTTTCGGAGTACCGGAGAGTTACGCGAATTCGCCGGGGAGTATATGGGCCTTATTGGGCTTTAGGGGAAAGAGAGAGGCGAGGCTGGGCGCCCCCAAGGCCTAGTCCGAATTGGACTAGGGGGAGGGGCTGCGCCCCCTCCTTCCTTCTCTTCTCTCTCCCCTTTCCTTGACTCCTACTCCTACTACTTGGAAGGGGGGGAATCCTACTCCCGGTGGGAGTAGGACTCCTCCGAGGGCGCGCCATAGAGAGGGCCGGCCCTCCCCCTCCTCCACTCCTTTATATACGGGGAGGGGGGCACCCCTTGGAGACACAACAATTGATCGTTTGATCTTTTAGCCGTGTGCGGTGCCCCCCTCCACCATAGTCCACCTCGATAATACTGTAGCGGTGCGTAGGCGAAGCCCTGCGTCGGTAGAAAATCATCATCGTCACCACAGCGTCGCGTTGATGAAACTCTCCCTCAACACTCTGCTGGATCGGAGTTCGAGGGACGTCATCGGGCTGAACGTGTGCTGAACTCGGAGGTGCCGTGCGTTCGGTACTTGATCTGTCGGATCGTGAAGACGTATGACTACATCAACCGCGTTGTGCTAACGCTTCCACTTTCGGTCTATGAGGGTACGTGGACAACACTCTCCCCTCTCGTTGCTATGCATCACCATGATCCTGCGTGTGCGTAGGATGTTTTTTGAAATTACTGTGTTACCCAACACAGGCTATCGATAGATGTTTTCTGAAGGAAATATGCCCTAGAGGCAATAATAAAATTGTTATTTATATTTCCTTATATCTTGATAAAATGTTTATTATTCGTGCTAGAATTGTATTAACCGGAAACTTGATACATGTGTGAATACATAGACAAAACAAAATGTCCCTAGTATGCCTCTACTAGACTAGCTCGTTAATCAAAGATGGTTAAGTTTCCTGACCATAGACATGTGTTGTCATTTGATGAACGGGATCACATCATTAGAGAATGATGTGATGGACAAGACTCATCCGTTAGCTTAGCATACCGATCGTTTAGTTTTATTGCTATTGCTTTCATCATGACTAATACATGTTCGTCTGACTATGAGATTATGCAACTCCCGAATACCGGAGGAACACTTTGTGTGCTATCAAACGTCACAACGTAACTGGGTGATTATAAAGCTGCTCTACAGGTGTCTCCGATGGTGTTTGTTGGGTTGGCATTGATCAAGAATAGGATTTATCACTCCATGTATCGGAGAGGTATCTCTAGGCCCTCTCGGTAATGCTCATCACTATAAGGTTGCAAGCAATGTGACTAATGATTTAGTTGTGGGGCGATGCATTACAGAATGAGTAAAGAGACTTGTCGGTAACGAGATTGAACTAGGTATGATGATACCGACGATCGAATCTCGGGCAAGTAACATACCGATGACAAAGCGAACAACGTATGTTGTTATGCGGTTTGACCGATAAAGATCTTCATAGAATATGTAGGAGCCAATATGAGCATCCAAGTTCCGCTATTGGTTATTGACCAGAGATGTGTCTCGGTCATGTCTACATAGTTCTCGAACCCGTAGGGTCCGCACGCTTAACGTTCGATGACGATTTGTATTGTGAGTTATGTGATTTGATGTATCGAAGGTTGTTCGGAGTCCCGGATGTGATCACGGACATGACGAGGAGTCTCGAAATGGTCGAGACATGAAGATTGATATATTGGAAGGTTATGTTTGGACACCGGAAAGGTTTCAGATAGGTTCGGGCATTTTCTGGAGTACAGAGGGGTTACCGGAACCCCCCGGGGGTTAATGGGCCTTAGTGGAAGAGAGGAGGAGGCGCGCGCCCCCCAAGCCCAATCTGAATTGGGGAGGGGCCCCCCCTTTCCTTCTCTCCCTCTTCCCCTTCCTTCCCCTCCTAGTTGGACTAGGAAAGGGGGGAACCTACTCCTTGTAGGAGTAGGATTCCCCCCTTGGGGCACGCCCCATGAGGCCGGCCGGCCCCCTCCTCACTTCTTTATGTACGGGGGAGGGGGGCACCCCACAGACACACAAGTTGATTTCTTAGCCGTGTGCGGTGCCCCCCTCCACAGATTTCCACCTCGGTCATATTGTCGTAGTGCTTAGGCGAAGCCCTGCGTCGGTAGCTTCATCATCACCGTCACCATGCTGTCGTGTTGACGAAACTCTCCCTCGGCCTTAGCTGGATGTAGAGTTCAAGGGACGTCACCGAGCTGAACGTGTGCAGATCGCAGAGGTGTCATGCGTTCGGTACTTGATCGGTTGGATCGCGAAGACGTTCGACTACATCAACCTGGTTACTTAACGCTTCCGCTTTCGGTCTACGAGGGTACGTGGACACACTCTCCCCGCTCGTTGCTATGCTTCTCCTAGATAGATCTTGCGTGATCGTAGGAATTTTTTTGAAATACTACGTTCCCCAATAGTGTCATCCGAGCCAGGTCTATGCGTAGATGTTATATGCACGAGTAGAACACAAAGAGTTGTGGGCGATAATAGTCATACTGCTTACCAGCATGTCATACTTTGATTCAGCGGTATTGTTGGATGAAGCGGCCCAGACCGACATTACATGACCGCGTTCATGAGACTGGTTCTACCGCCGTGCTTCGCACACAGGTGGCTAGTTGGTGTCTGTTTCTCCAGCTTTAGTTGAATCGAGTTTGACTACGCCCGGTCCTTGTTCACGGTTAAAACAGCACACTTGTCAAAAAATAATTGTGGTTTTGATGCGTAGGTAAGAACGGTTCTTGCTAGAAGCCCGTAGCAGCCACGTAAAACTTGCAACAACAAAGTAGAGGACGTCTAACTTGTTTTTGCAGGGCATGTTGTGATGTGATATGGTCAAGACGTGATGAGATATAAATTGTTGTATGAGATGATCATGTTTTGTTAAAGTTATCGGCAACTGGCAGGAGCCTTATGGTTGTATCTTTACTGCATAAGATGCAAGCGCCATATAATTGCTTTACTTTATCACTATGCGATAGCAATAGTTGCAAAAGCAATAGTTGGCGAGACGACCATGTGGCGACACATTGATAAAGATCAAGATGATGGAGATCATGGTCTCATGCCGGTGACGATGGAGATCATGACGGTACTTTGGAGATGGAGATCAAAGGCACAAGATGATGATGGCCATATCATGTCACATATTTTGATTGCATGTGATGTTTATCTTTTATGCATCTTATTTTGCTTAGTACGACGGTAGCATATGAGATGATCCCTTACTAAAATTTCAAGGTATAAGTGTTCTCCCTGAGTATGCGCCGTTGCGACAGTTATTCGTGCTGAGACACCATGTGATGATTGGGTGTGATAAGCTCTACGTTCACATACAATGGGTGCAAGCCAGTTTTGCACACGCAGAATACTCGGGTTAAACTTTTTGAGCCTAGCATATGCAGATATGGCCTCGGAACACTGAGACCGAAAGGTCGAGCGTGAATCATATAGTAGATATGATCAACATAGTGATGTTCACCATTGAAAGCTACTCCATCTCACGTAATGATCGAACATGGTTTAGTTGATATGGATCATGTGATCATTTAGATGACTAGAGGGATGTCTATCTAAGTGGGAGTTCTTAAGTAATATGATTAATTGAACTTAAATTTATCATGAACTTAGTCCTGATAGTATTTGCATATCTATGTTGTAGATCAATTGCTCGCGTATATCTTCCCCGTTTTATTTATGATATGTTCCTAGAGAAAACTAAGTTGAAAGTTGATAATAGCAATGATGCGGACTAGGTCCGTGATCTGAGGATTATCCTCATTTCTGCACAGAAGAATTATGTCCTTGATGCACCGCTAGGTGACAGAACTATTGCAGGAGAAAATGCAGACGTTATGAACGTTTGACAAGCTCGGTATGATGACTACTTGATAGTTTAGTGCACCATTCTTTAGGGCTTAGAACTAGGACTTCAAAAATGTTTTGAAACGCCATGGAGCATATGAGATGTTCCGAGAGATGAAATTGGTATTTTAGACTCATGCCCGAGTCGAGAGGTATGAGACCTCTGACAAGTACTTTGCCTACAAGATGGAGGAGAATAGATCAACCAATGAGCATATGCTCAAATTGTCTGAGTACTACAATCGCTTGAATCAAGTGGGAGTTAATCTTCCAGTTAAAATAGTGATTGATAGAGTTCTCTAGTCACTATCACCATGTTACTAGAACTTCGTGATGAACTATAATATGCAAGGGATGACGAAAACGATTCCCGAGCTCTTCGTGATGCTGAAATCGACGAAGGTAGAAATCAAGAAAAGCATCAAATGTTGATGGTTGACAAGACCACTAGTTTCAAGTAAAAAGGCAAGGGAAAGAAAGGGAACTTCAAGGAGAAATGCAAGAAAGTTTCCACTCCCATGAAAAAGCCCAAAGCTAGACCCAAGCCTGAAACTGAGTGCTTCAACTGCGAAGGAAATGGTCACTGGAAGCGGAACTGCCCCAAATACTTGGCGGATAAGAAGGATGGCAAAGTTAACAAAAGTATATATGATATACATGTTATTGATGTGTACTTTACTAGTGTTCATAGTAGCCCCTGGGTATTTGATACTGGTTCAGTTGCTATGATTAGTAACTCGAAACAGGAGTTACAAAATGAACAAAGACTAGTTGAGGGCAAGGTGACGATGTGTGTTGGAAGTGATTCCAAGATTGATAAGATCACCATCGCACACTCCCTTTACCTTCGGGATTAGCGTTGAACCTAAAATAAATGTTATTTGGTCTTTGCGATGAGCATAATATTATTGGATCATGTTTATTGCAATACGGTTATTCATTTAAGTCAAAGAATAATTGTTATTCTGTTTACATGAATAAAACTTTCTGTGGTCATACACCCAAGGTGAATGGTTTACTGAATCTCGATCGTGGTGATACACATATTCATAATATTGATGCCAAAAGATGCAAAGTTGAAAATGATAGTGCAACATATTTGTGGCACTCCCGTTTAGGTCATATTGGTGTAAAGCGCATGAAGAAACTCCATGTTGATGGGCTTTTGGAATCACTTGATGCTTGCGAACCATGCCTCATGGGCAAGATGACTAAGACTCCGTTCTCCGGAATAATGGAGCGAGCAACTGACTTATTGGAAATAATACATACTGATGTATGCGATTCGATGAGTGTTGAGGCTCGCGACGGGTATCGTTATTTACCGACCTTCACAGATGATTTGAGCAGATATGGGTATATCTACTTGATGAAACATAAGTCTGAAACATTTGAAAAGTTCAAAGAATTTCAGAGTGAAGTGGAAAATCATCGTAACAAGAAAATAAAGTTTCTACAATCTGATCACGGAGACGAATATTGGAGTTACGAGTTTGGTCTTCATTTGAAACAATGTGGAATAGTTTCGCAACTCACGCCACCTGGAACACCACAGCGTAATGGTGTGTCTGAACGTCATAACCAAAATTTATTAGATATGGTGCAATCTATGATGTTTCTTACCGATTTATCACTATTGTTTTGGGGTTATGCATTAGAGACAGTTGCATTCACGTTAAATAGGGCACCATCTAAATCCGTTGAGACGACACCATATGAACTGTGGTTTGGCAAGAAACCCAAGTTGTCGTTTCTTAAAGTTTGGGACTGCGATGCTTATGTAACCTGACAAGCTCGAACCCAAATCGGAGAAATGTGTCTTCATAGGATACCTAAAGGAGACTGTTGGGTACACCTTCTATCATAGATCCGAAGGCAAGATATTCGTTGCTAAGAATGGATCCTTTCTAGAGAAGGAGTTTCTCTTGAAAGAAGTGAGTGGGAGGAAAGTAGAACTTGATGAGGTAATTGTACCTGCTCCCGAATTGGAAAGTAGTTCATCACAGAAATTAGTTCAAGTGATCCCTACACAAATTAGTGAGGAAGCTAATGATGATGATCATGAAACTTTAGATCAAGTTACCACGGAACCTCGTAGGTCAACCAGAATATGGTCCGCACAAGAGTGGTACTGTAATCCTGTTCTGGAAGTCATGTTACTTGACCATGACGAACCTACGAACTATGAGGAAGCAATGATGAGCCCAGATTCCGCGAAATGGCTTTAGGCCATGAAATTTGAGATGGGATCCATGTATGAGAACAAAGTATGGACTTTTGTTGACTTGCCCGATGATCAGCAAGCCATAGAGAATAAAATGGATCTTCAAGAGGAAGACGGACGCTGATAGTAGTGTTACTATATTCAAAGCTCGACTTGTCGAAAAGGGTTTTTGACAAGTTCAAGATGTTGACTATGATGAGATTTTCTCACTCATATCGATGCTTAAGTCTGTCCGAATCATGTTAGCAATTGCCGCATTTTATGATTATGAAATTTGGCAAATGGACGTCAAAACTGCATTCCTGAATGGATTTCTGGAAGAAGAGTTGTATATGATGCAACCAGAAGGTTTTGTCAATCCAGAGGGTGCTAACAAAGTGTGCAAGCTCCAGCGATCCATTTATGGACTGGTGCAAGCATCTCGGAGTTGGAATATACGCTTTAATGAGTTGATCAAAGCATATAGTTTTATACAGACTTGCGGTGAAACCTGTATTTACAAGAAAGTGAGTGGGAGCACTACGACCTTTCTGATAAGTATATGTGAAAGACATATTGTTGATCGGAAATGATGTAGAATTTTCTGGAAAGCATAAAGGAGTGTTTGGAAGGAGTTTTTCAAAGAAAGACCTCGGTGAAGCTGCTTACAGATTGAGCATCAAGATCTATAGAGATAGATCAAAACGCTTGCTAAGTTTTTTCAATGAGTACATACATTGACAAGATTTTGAAGTAGTTCAAAATGGAATAGTGAAAGAAGGAGTTCTTGCCTGTGTTGCAAGCTGTGAAATTGAGTAAAGACTCAAAACCCGACCACGGCAGAAAATAGAAAGAGAATGAAAAGTCATTCCCTATGCCTCAGTCATGGGTTCTATAAAGTATGCTACGCCGTGTACCAGACCTATTGTGTACCTCATCATGAGTTTGGCAAGAGGGTACAATAGTGATCCAGGAGTGGATCACTGGACAGCGGTCAAAATTATCCTTAGTGGAATAAGGAAATGTTTCTCGGTTATGGAGGTGACAAAGAGTTCGTCGTAAAGAGTCATGTCGATGCAAGCTTTGACACCGATCTGGATAACTCTAAGTCTCGATCTAGATACATATTGAAAGTGGGAGCAATTAGCTAGAGTAGCTCCGTGCAGAGTATTGTAGACATAGAAATTTGCAAAATACATATGGATCTGAATGTTGCAGACCCGTAGACTAGAATTTATCTCATAGGCAAAACATGATCATACCTTATTTGTCACGACCGGTTTTCCAATAAAAATATTTATTGAGAAACCGATCCCTTTTACGGACCAGTAGAGAAGAATCCTTCTCACTGGTAGACAAATTCTTGATCACAGAAGAAAAACCAGGAGTACTAAATATAATACAAGGTTGAGCGGAGACTGCTCAATAATTTATTACAAGCATGCCAATAATACATAAAGGCGGATAGGGTGGCATAACTACTAGCTCACAATAAAAGCGGTGGTGGGCATATCACAGTGAAGTGGGTGACATGACTCCTGAATCTAATAGCTCTTCGAGCATCGGAGTGAGGCTCGAGGATACTTATTGTGGGTGGCGGAAGCGTATATAATACAAGTGACCAATATCCAGGATCGCACGGGACTGACTGGGATTCCTCTAGGCATCGGACTCACTATCAAACTCTTCATCCAAGAGATCGCCTTCGTCAACATCTAGCCAAATCAACAAGCCAGGTGAGTACTATGAAAGTACTCGCAAGACAGTTCGGACATAAGATATAACAAATGTAAACATGATGCGTATGAACAGGTTTACAAAGCGCACTCAGAGAATGAGATAGCAATTGCATGGAAAAATAAAAGGGAAGTCGGGCGGTAGTCCTCCCGAAATCCCAATGTAATACTGAAGGCCAATCAAGTGTCTGAATGACTCCTCGAAAGGATACAAAAGAAAATAACAATGCCGCAGTCGGGCATCAAGGCGATACCACATAAAGGGCTTATAATGGAAAATAAATGACAGTGCGTGCCACAGTCGGACATCTGAGCGACATCACATAAAGGGCTTATATTGAAAGTAAATGACAAGAGTGCCACAGTCGGACGTCTGAGCGACATCACATAAAGGGCTTATATTGAAAGTAAATGACAAGAGTGCCACAGTCAGACGTCTAAGCGACATCACATAAAGGGCTTATATTCCATAACTTAATATTTCAGTGGCTCATAAATTAAAATCATTGCAAGGGAATATTCAGGTACGAGATAAGATAAAGGTTAGTCCATCCACATGAATAACAATTCAAACGGGTATACCACTCAAGCTTGTTCACCGGGGATTTTACCACGAGGACTGACATAGATATGGATATGCTGGCCATGGTCCTTGACCATGGACACGATGACTCGGAAGGATTTGACTCTGCAGAGTTTGTACTCTTAACCACAGCCAACGAATTTCAGTAGTCACAAGGGACTAGTTACGTTTACGGTGTTTTAGGAGGAACACATCTAACCAGTACACACCCATTCAACATTCCGATGCCAGGAATCACCCTCGGCAACGTTCAAGAAAAACTTTGAGACGGGGAGGCTACAACCTCGCGTAGCATGGGATCAAATTTATATACGCGCGCTCTAAGGGGTGCCCCCCTCTCGGTCCCAACCGGAAACACCCATGCCCCCTGACCGGATGACTGGCTTTAATCCAGGGCCATGGAACCCTCATCCCGGCCCCTCTATTTGGTGTGTACAAGGAAAGAGGTTAACCACTTACTAAACCGTATTCTTTGCAGAAAACATGTGGCAGCACGAAAGGGGAAGAACGATAACGTGACTCAGTCCACGTTAACGTCGGAGTTTATCGGATGACGTAAGGCTGGCATGCTACAACAATACCACCTTACTGCCTTTCATGTCACCACATGACTAGGCCATCTCTCATCAGAGATCACAGTAACTTCGGGACACCAGGCTAGTTGCCTTGCAATGCAACGCAATACTCACCAATGCTCACATGACATGCATAAACCATTCAAGCAAACATGCAAAACACCTATCATATCAAAGGTTCAAACATGCTTGCCTGGTTCGGAGAAGTCGGAGTCTAGCTCGGCGAAGTTCGCGGCTCCGTCACCTCCTCCGGAACCTACGGTATAACGAAACCGTACACTAACGTGAAAATCATAGCGTGCATAAAAATTGTTCCAATTTTTTTCCAAATAGATACTATAAAAAACTAGACAAAAATACAAGACTGACAGAAAAAGAATCAATCAAAAAACATCTTTCATTAAAAAGATATAAGGGTTTTAGTCCAGGGACTGATCTGTGATGAAACAGAAAAGATCCAGGGACTTGTTTGAGAAAACAGAAAACGGTTCGGAAAGAAATGCGCCAGCCCAAAGAGAAAGCGCATTTTGCCCGAAGGCGCCATTAGAAAACGGTTCGAGGGGGGGGGGAAGAAGAGAGGCTGACGGGGGGGGGGGGGTCCCACCCGTCAGGTTTAAAACTCCAACGGAGCTCGCCGGCGCCCGAAGGCTGCGGTGGTCGCCGGCGTTGAACCACGGCGAGGCAGAGAGATTAGAGGGTACCAATAGGTTCAGGGTTTTCTTCCGCGTCGGTGGGTGGTGGACTTGGCCGTCGGAGAGCACCATGTCGACGGCGACACTTTCTCCGGCGGACGGTGGTTCAGGCGATGGTGGAGTACTCCGGTGGGTGCTGCAAACTCCAAATTGACGCGCGGGTCAGAAGAGTGGATGTACTAGGAGGCTACTGGCAAGAGTTGAGGGGTAGGGGTGCACGCACGGGAGTGAATCGAGCTGGATCCCGTGGCGGCCGAAGTTGGGGAAGAAGACTCCCTCGGGGCTCTTCCAGTGGCTTGGCGTGGTATTGGAGGTGTGTAGAGGTGGTGCGGGTTTGAGTTCAAGCTCGGGGCCCCCTTTTATAGGCGATCCGAGGGGGTGGCCGTGAACGGGATAGCTCCGGCGTGCGATTACGGTGAGGCAGAGGTTGGGCAGGGGATTTAGGAGGCTAGGCACCATCAGGGAGGATCACTGGTGCCGTTCCCCCGCTAAACCTCGGTTGGGCTAGGCGTAATGCGCCGGTCCTCGACGGGGCGGCCGTACGGGCACGGCGGCGGCAGAGAGCCCGCTCCGCGCCTACCAGTTCACGATGACTGACTGCAGCGTGCACGGGTGAGTGGGTGGCCACGCGGCGGCCTCCGGTGGCTTGGGCGGCGCTGGACGGCGCCGTCCAACGCTGCGCCTCTCTCTGGCAGCCGCAAAGCCGCTGCTACCGTCGCTCACGGGGTGGCGCACCTCCTCCTGCTCGTCGCCGATGCCCGCAAACCTCCAGGCGATCGTGCGGTGCAGGGATAAGAAGGAGGGAACAGGGAGCAAGGCGCCACCGAGGCTACTGGCGAGATCGACGAAATGTTCTGAAGAAAACGACATCAGCTCCTGAAACTGTTTACTGAACTTCTGAACTTGACAGAAATAGTGCCCTGCAGGTGTTCGACGAAATGATTTGGCATGAAGAAATTTTTTTCTGGAGCTGGGACTTGGTGAGGTGACCTCTCAATGCATCCAGAGGCTGCCTGAATTTTCTCAGATTTTTAGGAGGAGAAAACAATTGAATTTCATCAAATTCGGCAAATATGGTCCAAACTTGCAGTAAGCACAATTTGAAATTTTTGAACTGGAGACCAGTGGATCATCATGGATCTAGGTTGAGGGCTCTAAGGACTAGACAGGGAAATTTGTTTGGAGGCCAAACTCAAAGTAAAAAAGGTAGCTCCTTTGTAAATCTCCAAGAGCTAAAGTAGAAGGCAGAAAATATTTTTGATAAGAATTGAATGGAAGAAAAATTATGGGGAGGTTCAACTTGCTGGATTTGAAGTATAGCTTGACACAAAGATGAGGAAAGGCTTTTGGGAGGGGATTTCCACTCATGTCATGGCAAGAGGAGATTTTGAACAGGGAAAAGATCACTCCAAAAAGCCATAGGGCTATTTAAAAGATTTTTCAAAAGAAATTTCCCAAATGAAAAGCATTTGGTTTTGAGTCCTCATAAGATGGAAAAACCTCCAAGGCAAAAAATCAAGTCTTGGGTGAATCCAAACAAAACACTTGTCATAAAAGAAAGTTTTTGAGAGGGAGAGTCTTTTAGAAGAAAAAAAAATTTAAATCACCTCCCTCAAATCAAATAAAAGTTTGAAAAAGCCAAATAAAATTTTTTGGGTGTCACATATTCTCTGTCCGTTTTTATCCCATTTGGATTCCGTTTGATATGGGGTTTCTGCGAAACATAAAACATGCAACAAACAGGAACTAGCACTGGGCACTGGATCAATATGTTAGTCCCAAAAAATAATATAAAAAGTTGCCAAAAGTATATGAAAATTGTATAATATTGGCATGGAACAATCAAAAATTATAGATACGACGGAGATGTATCAGCATCCCCAAGCTTAATTCCTGCTCGTCCTCGAGTAGGTAAATGATAAAAAAGATAATTTTTGATGTGGAATGCTACCTAGCATAATCTTGATCATGTAATCTAATCATGGCATGAATATTAAGACACGAGTGATTCAAGGCAATAGTCTATCATTTGACATAAAAAGAAAAATACTTGAAGCCTACTAATAAAGCAATCATGTCTTTTCAAAATAACATGGCCAAAGAAAGTTTTCCCTACAAAATCATATGGTCTGGCTATGCTCCATCTTCACCACACAAAATATTCAAATCATGCACAACCCCGATGACAAGCCGAGCAATTGGTTCATACTTTTTAATGCGCTTCAGCTTTTTCAACCCTCACGCAATACATGAGCGGAAGCCATGGACATAGCACTATAGGTGGAATAGAATATAATGATGGGGGTAATGTGGAGAAGACAAAAAAGGAGAAAGTCTCACATCGACGCGGCTAATCAACAGGCTATGGAGATGCCCATCAATTGATGTCAATGTGAGGAGTAGGGATTTCCATGCAACGGATGCACTAGAGCTATAAGTGTATGAAAGCTCAAACCGGAAACTAAGTGGGTGTGCGTCGAACTTGCTTGCTCATGAAGACCTCGGGCATTTGAGGAAGCCCATCATCGGAGTATACAAGCCAAGTTCTATAATGAAAATTCCCACTAGTATATGAAAGTGATAACTCAAGAGACTCTCTATATGAAGAACATGGTGCTACTCTGAAGCACAAGTGTGGTAAAAGGATAGTTACATTGCCCCTTCTCTCTTTTTCTCTCATTTTTTTTGTTTTTTTGGGCCTTCTCCTTTTTAGCCTTTCTCTTTTTTTTGTCCGAAGTCTCATCCCGACTTGTGGGGGAATCATAGTCTCCATCATCCTTTCCTCACTGGGGCAATGCTCTAATAATGATGATCATCACACTATTATTTACTTACAACTCAATATTACAACTCGATACTAGAACAAAGATATGACTCTATATGAATGCCTCCGGCGGTGTACCGAGATGTGCAATGATCTAGCGTAGCAATGACATCAAAAAAGGACAATCCATGAAAACATCATGCTAGCTATCTTACGATCATGCAAAGCAATATGACAATAAATGCTCAAGTCATGTATATGATGATGATGGAAGTTGCATGGCAATATATCTCGGAATGGCTATGGAAATGCCATAATAGGTTGGTATGGTGGCTGTTTTGAGGAAGATATAATGAGGCTTATGTGTGATAGAGTGTATCGTATCACGGGGTTTGGATGCGCCGGCGAAGTTTTCACCAACTCTCGAGGTCAGAAAGGGCAATGCACGGTACCGAAGAGGCTAGCAATGATGGAAGGGTGAGAGTGCGTATAATCCATGGACTCACATTAGTCATAAAGAACTCATATACTTATTGCAAAAGTTTATTAGCCCTCGAAGCAAAGAACTACTACGCATGCCCCTAGGGGGATAGATTGGTAGGAAAAGACCATCGCTTGTCCCCGACCGCCACTCATAAGGAAGACAATCAATAAATACCTCATGCTCCGACTTCGTTACATAACGGTTCACCATACGTGCATGCTACAGGAATCACAAACCTCAACACAAGTATTTTACTAATCCACAACTACCCACTAGCATGACTCTAATAACACCATCTTTATATCGCAAAACTATTGCAAGGAATCAAACATATCATATTCAGTGATCTACAAGTTTTATGTAGCACTTTATGACTAACCATGTGAATGACCAGTTCCTGTCATCTCTCTAAATAGATATAAGTGAAGCAAGAGAGTTTAATTCTTTCTACAAAAGATATGCCCACGCTCTAACAAATATAAGTGAAGCAAAAGAGCATTCTACAAATGGCGGTTTTCTATGTAAAGAGAAACAGGCAATCCAAACTTCAAAAGATATAAGTGAAGCACATGAAGCATTCTATAAAGCCATACTCAAAAGATATAAGTGAAGTGCATAGAGCATTCTATAAATAAACCAAGGATTATCTCATACCAGCATGGTGCATAAAAGAAAAGTGAAAACTAAATGCAAAAGACGCTCCAAGATTTACACATATCGCATGAACGAAACGAATCCGAAAACATACCGATACTTGTTGAAGAAAGAGGGGATGCCTTCCGGGGCATCCCCAAGCTTAGACGCTTGAGTCTCCTTGAATATTTACTTGGGGTGCCTTGGGCATCCCCAAGCTTGAGCTCTTGCCTCTCCTTCTTCTCCTCACATCGAGACCTTCTCGATCATCGAACACTTCATCCACACAAAACTTCAACAGAAAACTCGGTAAGATCCGTTAGTATAATAAAGCAAAACACTACTCTAAGTACTGTTGCAAACCAATTCATATTTTGTTTTTGCATTATAGCTACTGTAATATAACTTTTTCATGGCTTAATCCACTGATATAAATCGATAGTTTCATCAAAACAAGCAAACTATGCATCAAAAACAGAATCTGTCTAAAATAGAACAGTCTGTAATAATCTAAACATTAACCATACTTATGATACTTGAAAAAATCTGCCAAAATTAGGAAAAATAAATTTTTTTTTATATAAAGACAGTGCAAAAAGAATCAGAACCATTTGACGTTCCAGTAAAAAATGTAAAATCGCGCACTACATCCAAAGTTTCTGTCCTACACCGCACAAACCAACAAGCATTGTAAATATCCTAAAGGCAAACCTTGGCACATTATTTTTACTAGCACACATGCCCGTGCGTTGCAACGGGGTAATAAAGTTACATGCCTCTAGCTCAATATAAGAATGGATCAAGACCCCCACATGTCTGTATTCTCTAGTTCAACATGGCGCCCTTTAATTAGAGCCAAATCAATATATTCTCTTTTATCGGCACGTGCCCACAATTTCTTTCAATTATAATTAACCACCATATTCTCTTTTATTGGCACATGAAAGCTACCACCGTCAATAATTTATGGTGTCCCTTGTTATGAATAATCCGACTTAGCTCGATATCCGGATGCGGAGCAGGCCCAGTATGTGAGTAATCAAACTCATGATCTCAAAGACCTGACCACATGTTGCTAGCCACTCAAACAAACGCGTCATGCTAACCAATGCTCAATGTGAATATTTAAGTATAGGACAACATCAGATTCGAAACATTTCTTCATTTTTTTGACCTTTCCAAAAAATCGTAATGATGAACTACAAAATATACTTGACAATGCGAACAACTTTCCAAATTACAAACAGTTTTTAAAAAATTCCATACATTAAAAAAACAAAACAAAAACAGTTGAACGGTACATTTTTTGGAAATTCACAAACATTTCTTAAAAGCATGAACCTTTTATAAATATGCGAACACTTTTCAAATTTGTGAACATTTTTTGAAAATGGGAACATTTAGAAAATGTATTTGTAATGCAAAAATTATTTACAATTTTTGAACATATCACTAAAACAAGAATATTTTTCAAATTTGTAACATTTTTAAATGCATGTTTAATATCTTGAACACATATGGGAAAGGCCAAACAATTCTTAAAAAATGGGAATATTTTTTAAAATTTTGAAAACAATATCAGAACGATAAAATATTTAAAATTGCAAGCATTTTTTAAATAGGAGCACAATTTTGGAATTCGTAACATGAACTACCTAATATACTTGGCAACGTGATTTTTTTTCCAAATTACGAACAGTTTTTTGAAGATTCCATGCATTTTTGGGAATAGCAAGAACAAAAATTTGAATGGAACATTTCTAAAAATTCACATATATTTCTTTAATAAAATACGAATAATTTTGAAGTTGTTTACAATTTTTTGTGACACCCAAGTTTTTTTATATTTGGATTTATCAAAAGATTTTTATTTGACTTGAGGGGAGTGATTAAAATTTTTCCTTTAAGAGAACTCTCCTTCTCAAATATTTTTTTGATGGCAAAAGTTTTATTTGGATTCACCCAAGATCTGTCTTTGGTCTTGGAGGTGCTTGCTTTTCATTTGGACTCAAGACCAAATGTTTTTCTTTTGGGGAAAACAACTTTTAAACAAATCTTTTTGGAAATGCACTATGGCTTTTGGAAAACTCCTTTGCCACTTTCAACAATTCCTTCTTGCCATGGCCTTAGTGCAAATCCTCTCTCCTAACCCTTCCCTCACCTTTGGATCATGATCTGCATCAAATCCAGCAAGTTGGACATCCCCATGTGATCATTTACATTTGAATCTTATTCAAACAAATTTCTGTCTTCTATCCTACTACTTGGAGATTTACAAAGGAACTCCATTTTCTGTTTTGATTTTTGCCCCCAAACCAACTCTCCTCCCTAGTCCTTTGAACCCTCAACCAAGATCCATGAAGATCCACTGGTCTTCAGTTCAAAATTTTCAAACTACACTTGCTGCAAGTTTGGACCAGATTTGTCAAATTTGGTGAAATTCATTCAAAACCTTCTCCAAAAATTCCAAGTAAAATCAGGCAGCCTCTGGGTGCATTGAGTGGTCATCTCACCAAGTTACAGCTCCAGAAAAATTCATCTCATTGCAAAATCTCTCTGTCGAACACCTGCAGTGCATGGTCATGTCAAGTTCAGAAAGTTCAGAGATTCAGTCAGTGGCCTGCTGTCGTTTTCTTCAGAGAAGGACGTCAATCTCGCCAGTGCCTATGCGTCGCCTTGCTCCTCGTCCCCTCCCCCTTGTTCCTGCACCGCACGAACGCCTGGCGCCTTGCGGGCGTCGGCGACGAGCAGCAGAAGGTGCGCCGCCCCGTGATCGACGCCAGCGGGAGACACGGCGCCGACGACGCCACCCAGCGCCGCCCAGACCACCGGAGCTCGCCGCGTGGCCTTCCACTCCCCCGAACGCGCTGACCACCCTCGTCGTGAACCGCAGGGCGCGGAGCACGCTCTCTGCCGCCGTCGAGCCCGTGCGGTCACCACACCATGGACCGACGCCATTACGCCAAGACCATCTCCGTTTAACTGTAAAACGACTCCAGTAACCTCCACTGATGCTGCCTGGCTGCTCAAACCCCCTGCCAATCCACTGCTCCGCCGTAATCGCTCGCCGGAGATTCTCTATTCACGGCCACCCCGTCGATCCGCCTATAAATAGAGGCCCCGAGCTTCAACTCGAGCACCCACCAGCCCTGCACTCCCCCTAGAGCACGCCTAGCCACTTGAAGAGCCCCGAGGAGGTCTCCTTCCTCGACTCCGGCCGCCGCGACCCGCCACGGGATCCAGCCCGATTCGCCCCCACGTGTGCTCCTCCGCCTCCATTCTCTTACCAGTAGCTTCACCATGCATCCCTCTTTCTGACCCGCACTTCAATTTGAAGCTTGCAGCCCTCCACCGGAGTTCCCCATCCTCACCCGAGCCGCCGCCCGCCGGAGAAAGTGTCGCCGTCGACGTGGTGCTCCCCGTTGGACGAGTCCACCACCCACCGACGCAGAAGAAGACGCTGAAGCTCTTGGTACCCTCCGTTTCTCCTAACTCGCCGTGGTTCGACGCCGGCGTCCACCGCAGTCTTCGGGCGCCGGCGAGCTTTTCAAACCTGACATGTGGACCCCACGTGTCAGCCTCTGTTTTATTCCACCTCGAACCGTTTTCTATTGACGCCTTCGGGCAAATACGTTTTCTCCTTTGCGCTTGCGCATTCCCAATCGAACCGTTTTCTGTTTTCTCAGTTAAAACCCTGGAGCTTTTCTGTTTCATTACAGATAAGTCCCTGGACAGAAACCTTTATAACTTTTTAATAAAAAGGAATTTTTGAGTGATTCTTTTTCTGACAATCTTCAAATTTTGTCTAGTTTTTTATGGGATTTATTTGAAAAATATTTGGAAAAGTTTCTGTGCACCCATTGGTTTTCACGTTAGTACCCATTTCGTGATTGCCGTAGGTTCCGAAAGAGGTGACGGAGCCGCGAACTTCGCCGAGCTAGACTCCGACTTCTCCGAACCAGGCAAGCATGTTTTGAACATTTGATATGACAGGTGTTTTGCATGTTTGCGTGAAAGTTTGTGCGTGGCATATGAGTGTCGGTAAATACCTCGTTGCTTGTAAGGCAACGACCCGGTTGTTCCAAAGTTGGGATGACCTCTGATGAGAGGTGGCCTAATCATGTGGTGACATGAAGGGCAGCAAGGTGGTACTGTTGTAGCATACCAGCCTTGCGTCATCCGACTTTCTTTGACGTTAACGTGGTTGGAGCCACGTTATCGTTCATTTCCGCATGTTGCAAAGTTGCGATGATCTCTGATGAGAGATGGCCTAATCATGTGGTGACATGAAGGGCAGCAAGGTGGTACTGTTGTAGCATACCAGCCTTGCGTCATCCGACTTTCTCCGACGTTAACGTGGTTAGAGCCACGTTATCGTTCTTTCCCCCTTTCGTGCTACCACATGTCTCATTGCCAGGATGCGGTTTAGTAAGTTGGTAACCTCTTTCCGTGTACACACCAAACAGAGAGGCCGGGATGATGGTACCTTGGCCCAGGATTAAAGCCAGTCATCCGGTCAGGGGGCATGGGTGTTTCCGGTTGGGACCGAGAGGGGGGGCACCCCCTTAGAGCACGCGTATAGAAATTTGATCCCATGCTACGCGAGGTTGTAGCCTCCCCGTCTCAAGGTTTTTCTTGAACGTTTCCGAGGGTGATCCCTGGCTTCGGATGGTTAAATTGGGTGTGTACTGGTTAGACGTGTTTCTTCCAAAACACCGTAGACGGAACTAGTCCCCGTGACTACTGAAATCCATTGGCTGTGGTTAAGTACAAACTCTGCAGAGTCAATTCTTTCCAAATCATCGTATCCATGACCAAGTAATGAAAACATTATATCCATATCTATCCGCGTGGATAAAAGACTTGTCCCCGGTGAACAATCTCAAGTGGTAAAATCCAGATTTATTGTTATTCCTGTGGATGGACTAACTTTATTTTTGTCTCATGCTTGTGATAATTTATGTTCCCGAACTGTTGTATTATTGAGTTGTGATATAAGCCCTTTATGTGACGTCGCGCAGACGTCCGACTGTGGCGTGTTCTTGTTCCTTACTTTAAATATAAGCCCTTTTTGTGATGTCGCTCAGACGTCCGACTGTGGCATGCACTGTATTTATTTTTTGTTATAAGCCCTTTATGTGGTGTCGCCCCGACGCCCGACTGTGGCATTATTATTCCGCATTTTCCGCTCGAGGAGTCTTTCAGACACTCGTTTGGCACTAGTATTACTATTCTGCATTTTCCGCTCGAGGAGTCTTTCAGACACTCGTTTGGCACCAGTATTACTATTTTCAATTTTCCGCTCGAGGAGTCTTTCAGACACTCGTTTGGCACCAGTATTACTATTTTGCATTTTCCGCTCGAGGAGTCTTTCAGACACTCGTTTGGCACCAGTATTACTATTCTGCAGTTTCCGCTCGAGGTGTCATTCAGACCCTCGCTTGGCACCCAGTATTTATTACCTCTATGTCTGATCGCACCGGTTAACTTGTTCATGTGCTTCATGTTTACATTTGTTATATCTCATGTCCGAACTGTCTTGCGAGTACTTTCATAGTACTCACCTGGCTTGTTGATTTGGCCAGATGTTGACGAAGGCGATCTCTTGGATGAAGAGTTTGATAGCGCGTCCGATGCCTAGAGGAGTCCCAGTCAGTCCTGCGCGATCCCGGATATTGGTCACTTGTATTGTATACGCTTCCGCCACCCGCAATAAGTCTCCTCGAGCCTCACTCCGACGCTCGAAGAGCTGTAGTCTTCTGGAATCATATCACTCGCTTCGCGGTGATATTTCCACCACCGTTATCATCGTGAGTTAGTAGTTGCCACCCTATCCGCCATATTGTTTTAGCGGCGTGCATGTAATAAATTGTTGGGCAGTCTCTGCTCAACCTTGTATTATATTTAGTACTCCTGGTATTTTTCTTCTGTGACCAAGATATTGTCTACCAGTGAGAAGGAATTCTTCCTCGCTGGTCCGTAAAAGGGATTGGTCTCTCAATAATTATTTTATTGAAAAACCGGTCGTGACAAGCTTGGTATCAGAGCCAGGCTGACTGTAGGAAGCCACTAGGTGCGAGCGCTAATCGGTTATTAGCGTTTTTGTGCTTTTTCAGCATTTTTGCAATTGTAGCTATTTTCTGTTGGTCATCATAAATTTATGACATGACTACTCAGAATTTATGCCTACTTTTGTAGATGGCTGGCAGCAGCTGTGAGAATCGAGTGTTCACCAACGTGCCCGAGGGGTTTGTCAAGCTCCTCGTCTCCATCACCAAGCTCGCGATCGGGCCAGCAGCTCGCCCGGAGTTCACACTCTATCAGCACAAGCTCAGTGACGACGTGTCTATGCACCAAGCTGTGGTGCAGTTCAAGGGAGGACGATCTGCTGCTCGCCACTTCCGTTTCGTGGGAAGGGCCATGCCTACGGAGAGGCATGCCATGCAGATGGCTGCCCGCGAGGCGATAGCTCGCCTTCGGGATATCCTTCCTACAATGAAGACTCATCGCTACCGCTACCTCCCATGCCATGTGCCTTACACCAGCCACTATGCGTTCTCCTGCCATCGGGGAGAACGAGATGAAGCCATCGAGATGGTTGTGGAGTATCTCAAGGCTCTGGAGGAGTCTTTCGACAACCTCGTAGATGATCTTGTGGCTGCCCGCATGGACTTAGTCCGGGGCGGTCCTGCCAGTAGGAAGGAACTTCTCCACACGGCGCCGCCTCTGACATTCGTCTCGTCTTCAGCCTCATATGCACCGGCCGTTTTGGCCACTGCTCGCCGTCTGCCTACCACTGAGGAGTTCGACCGAGTCATCGCCCCTACTCCAGTCAGAGCCGCACCGCCGACCGCACATGCTCTACCACCAGTCGCCCCCGCACCATCACCGCAGCGCAGCGTCGCGCGCCAGGAGCCAGCTAGAGAGGAGGTGGAAGTTGATTCTCCTGGACCGCTGAGCCTTGCCATCGGCAAGGGGAAGGAGATCTTCACCATCTCCGACTGAGAGCACCGAGTAGCCGCATGTTATGCCTGCTTGTATGATGTGTTGTTTTATCTGTACGCTAGTTTGTATTGGTGTGTTTGCTGCCTTCCGGTGTAGTACGCTAGTTTTAAAATAACATGTCAGGATGTGTACACGCATCCTGAGTGATGTATCATGTGTTTGCTTTTCGCATGTAAGATTTATGTTAAGCACTTCTTCTCCGTGAAAAATCATTTGTGTTTCTTTGAAAACCTTGAAGCCTCTTTAATTGTTGCCTTTGCAAGATTTTTCTTGTGCTACACAGTTTTCTCATGGGCTTTGCAAATAATACCCCCAGACTGGAAAAATGTCTCGCCCATGGACTCGCTCTATGCCCAATCAGCCAGAAGAGGTTTATGGGACACAGACCAGCAACAATTTCACTCAGGGTCAGTCCAGCCAACAAGACAGCGAAGCAGCACTGTCTCAAGTATGCCGTCTCTTCGAGCAAAGCCAGCAACAGCACCAAGAGATGATGAATCATGTCATCAATATGGGAAACCACCGTGAACCCTATCAACCACATTCCAAGTTATCTGAGTTACAGAAGACTCGCCCCTCAACTTTTGCTCACACCGATAGACCGCTGGAAGCCGATGATTGGCTTCGTGAGATTGAAAGGAAACTGATTATTGCTCAGTGCTCAGATCATGAGATGGTGCTTTATGCACCACACTACCTTACTGGAGTAGCCGCAACATGGTGGGAAAACTTCCTACACATGCATCCCAGGGAACACAACATCACCTGGGAAGAGTTCAAGGAAGGCTTCCGTGGGGCACACATCCCCAGAAGCATCCTAAAGATCAAGAAGAGAGAGTTTGATGACCTGAAGCAAAGAGGCATGTCCGTCACAGAATACAACGGCCAGTTTACCCAACTGTCTCGTTATGCCTACGACGAACACATGACAGAAAGCAAGAAGATGGAAAAAATTCCTGGACGGCCTGGCACCAGCGTTAAGATGCCAACTGATCGTGCACACCTTTCCAGATTTTAAGACGCTGGTGGACAAGGCCATCACCCTGCAGAATGAGCGCCGTAGTCTGGAAGATATCCACAAGCGAAAGAGGGACAAGACGACTCTTGCTCGCAGCAACCGAGGCAAGACTGAGGTCCCGAGGACAGACGCAAGGAGATCCACGACTACTGAGCCAAGGCCCGTCGGACAATTTCATGCCAGGGATAAGGAGTACACATACCGTCCAGGGGTCACCTGCTATGCTTGTGGTCAACAAGGGCATTATGCTAAACAGTGCCCGAAGCCAAGAGACTCGGCACCCAAGCCGAACAATGGTGGAAACAATCCAGCCCCCAAACGCAACAACTTCAACCCCAGCAACAACCACAGGAAGGGTCACCTGAACCATGTGACCAGGGAAGAAGCGCAGAATGCCCCAGACATCGTGCTCGGTACGTTCCCTGTCAACACAGTACCTGCCACGGTTTTGTTTGATTCTGGAGCTTCCCATTCGTTCGTTTCGAAGAGTTTTGTTTCGCAACATGGTTTTCCGATACTTCCCTTGGAAAAATCTATGATCATCAAGTCCCCCGGAAATAAGCAAATCGCTCAGGGTTACTGCCAAGGAGTGGTCGTTGAGTTCGAAGGACTACAATTCCACGCGAATCTCATCGTGTTGGAAAGTAAAGGACTGGATGTCATTTTAGGGATGGGCTGGTTGACCACCAACAAAGGATTCATCGACTGTTTCAATCGAACAGTGATTCTCACCCACCATCACGGCAAGACGATAAGAGTTTCCGCCCAAGAAAGGCCACGATCACAGCAACCAAAACTGAACAAAATGGACATTGCAGAACTGAGAAAAGTTCCAGTGGTATGCGAGTTTCCTGATGTGTTCCCTGAAGAACTACTAGGCATGCCACCAGACCGAGAGATAGAATTCAGCATTGAACTAGCACCTGGCACCGCTCCCATCTATAAGAAGCCGTATAGAATGGCACCCTCAGAATTGGTGGAGTTGAAGAAGCAGATAAAGGAGTTGTTGGACAAAGGATTTATTCGAGCCAGCTCCTCACCATGGGGTTCGCCAGTGTTGTTCGCCAAGAAGAAGGATGGGACACTGAGACTGTGTATAGACTATCGAGCCCTCAATATGGTCACCATCAAAAACAAATATCCGAGGCCACGGATAAATGATTTGTTTGACCAGCTCGCACAAGCCAAGGTATTTTCAAAGATTGATTTGAGATCGGGATACCATCAACTGAAGGTACGGACAGAGGATATCCCCAAGACAGCATTCACTTCCAGATATGGGTTATACGAGTTTACAGTGATGCCTTTTGGACTAACGGACGCCCCCGCATATTTCGTCCACCTCATGAACAAAGTGTTCATGAAATACATGGACAAATTTGTGGTGGTATTCATTGACGATATTCTGGTTTACTCAAGGACACCAGAAGAGCATGCTGAGCACCTCAGGATTGTTTTGGGAGAATTGAGGAAACATCAGTTGTACGCCAAATTTAGCAAATGCGAATTTTGGCTAAGACAAGTTGGTTTCTTGGGCCATATATTGAACCAAGAAGGCGTGGCCGTAGACCCAGAAAAAGTCAAGGCCATACTAGACTGGAAGCCACCCGCCAATGTTACAGATGTGCGGAGTTTCCTAGGAATGGCCGGATATTACAGGAGATTTATTGAAGGATTCTCCACTGTGGCAAAACCTATGACACAGTTACTCAAGAAGGACAAGAAATTCATATGGACGGAAGCATGTGAGCAGAGCTTCCAAGAACTCAAGAAGAAGCTAACAAACCGCACCAGTCTTAACTGTGCCAGACATACACAAGAGCTTTGAAGTGTATTGTGACGCGTCCCGAAAAGGTCTCGGATGTGTGCTAATGCAGGATGGCAAAGTTGTCGCATATGCCTCCAGGCAGCTGCGAAAACATGAGGAAAATTACCCAACACATGACTTGGAGCTAGCAGCAGTTATACATGCACTCAAGGAGTGGAGGCACTTTCTGATGGGAAATCGCTGTGAAATATATACGGACCATAAGAGCCTCAAATATATTTTCACACAGCCAGAGCTGAATTTACGCCAACGACGCTGGTTGGAACTAGTCAAGGACTATGACGTCGGTATTCACTACCACCCAGGGAAAGCAAATGTAGTGGCCGATGCCCTTAGTCGAAACCCCAGCCCGGACAATGACGGTCAGCAAAATTTGAGGCCTGAGTTTCAGCGAGAGTTCACTAGGCTCAACATGATGTTAGTCTCTGAGGGCACCGTATCGAACCTGGAGATACAACCCACCCTGGTGGAACAAATTAAGAAGGCTCAATAGGGACATCCCAACATCGAAGGCATAAAGAAGAAAATGAATCTTAGTAAGACTTCAGAGTTCGTCACAGACAGTGAAGGAACATTGTGGTACCGAGACAGACTTTGCGTACCTAACATTGAGGAACTCAAGCAACAGATCTTGACGGAAAGCCACACCGCCCCATACTCGATCCATCCTGGAGGAACCAAAATGTACAAGGACATCCAGGAAAGATTTTGGTGGCACGGTATGAAAAGAGATATAGCCACATTCATTGCTTGTTGCGATTCATGTCAGCGCATCAAGGCCGAGCACCAAAAGCCAGCAGGGCTACTCCAGCCTAACAGGATACCGGAGTGGAAATGGGATGAAATAGGAATGGACTTCATTATCGGATTACCCCGATCACAACGCGGAAATGATGCCATTTGGGTCATCACAAACCGACTAACCAAGGTTGCTCATTTCATTCCCGTGAAGACTACCTACTCCACACAAAGACTGGCAAAACTTTATCTCTCCCGTATAGTTTGCTTGCACGGAGTCCCAAAGACTATAATATCAGACCGAGGCACCCAATTCGTCTCCAAATGTTGGGATCACCTACAACAAGCTCTGGGCACGCAACTAGCTTTCAGTACAGCATACCACCCTCAGACCGATGGACAAACAGAACGTGTAAACCAAATCCTAGAGGATATGCTAAGAGCCTGTGTGCTCACCTATGGATCCAGTTGGGAAGAGAGTTTGCCGTATGCCGAATTTGCTTACAACAACAGTTACCAAGCCAGCTTGCAAATGGCACCCTTTGAAGCGTTGTACGGACGAAGGTGTCATACCCCTCTGAATTGGTCAGAAACAGGTGACAGCCGTATCTTCGGCCCAGACATGCTTAAAGAGGCCGAGGAGAAAGTTAAACAAATCAGGGACAGACTCAAGACAGCACAGAGCCGACAAAAGAGCTACTATGATCAGAAGCATCGTGAGGTCAGCTTTGAACCTGGTGATTCCGTATACCTCCGAGTATCTCCTATGAGGGGTCTGCAACGGTTCAAAATTAAGGGGAAGCTAGCCCCAAGATTTATTGGACCATTTTGTGTAAAGGCACGAAGAGGCACGGTGGCCTACCAACTAGACCTACCCAAGGAGCTGTCAGACGTCCATGACGTATTCCACGTCTCGCAGTTGAGGAAATGCGTGAGTAACCCGGAGAAACATGTACCTCATGAGGACATTGATATGCAACCAGATCTCACCTACAGAGAAAGGCCAGTAAAGATTTTAGAAGAGTCTGAACGGAGGACCCGTCAGAAAACGACAAGATTTTTCAGGGTTCAGTGGAGCAACCACACTGAGGACGAAGCCACATGGGAAAGGGAAGATTTCCTCCGAGCAGAGTATCCATATCTATTTGAGGAGCAGCAGAAATCTCAAGGACGAGATTTTTCCTAAGGGGGTAGGTGTTGTGACACCCAAGTTTTTTTTATTTGGATTTTTCAAAAGATTTTTATTTGACTTGAGGGGAGTGATTTAAATTTTTCCTTTAAGAGAACTCTCCCTCTCAAATATTTTTTTATGGCAAAAGTTTTATTTGGATTCACCCAAGATCTGTCTTTGGTCTTGGAGGTGCTTGCTTTTCATTTGGACTCTAGACCAAATGTTTTTCTTTTGGGGAAAACAACTTTTAAACAAATCTTTTTGGAAATGCACTATGGCTTTTGGAAAACTCCTTTGCCACTTTCAACAATTCCTTCTTGCCATGGCCTTAGTGCAAATCCTCTCTCCTAACCCTTCCCTCACCTTTGGATCATGATCTGCATCAAATCCAGCAAGTTGGACCTCCCCATGTGATCATTTCCATTCGAATCTTATTCAAACAAATTTCTGTCTTCTATCCTACTACTTGGAGATTTACAAAGGAACTCCATTTTCTGTTTTGATTTTTGCCCCCAAACCAACTCTCCTCCCTAGTCCTTTGAACCCTCAACCAAGATCCATGAAGATCCACTGGTCTTCAGTTCAAAATTTTCAAACTACACTTGCTGCAAGTTTGGACCAGATTTGTCAAATTTGGTGAAATTCATTCAAAACCTTCTCCAAAAATTCCAAGTAAAATCAGGCAGCCTCTGGGTGCATTGAGTGGTCATCTCACCAAGTTACAGCTCCAGAAAAATTCATCTCATTGCAAAATCTCTCTGTCGAACACCTACAGTGCATGGTTATGTCAAGTTCAGAAAGTTCAGAGATTCAGTCGGTGGCCTGCTGTCGTTTTCTTCAAAGAAGGACGTCGATCTCGCCAGTGCCTCTGCGTCGCCTTGCTCCTCGTCCCCTCCCCCTTGTTCCTGCACCGCACGAACGCCTGGCGCCTTGCGGGCGTCGGCGACGAGCAGCAGAAGGTGCGCCGCCCCGTGACCGACGCCAGCGGGAGACACGGCGCCGACGACGCCACCCAGCGCCGCCCAGACCACCGGAGCTCGCCACGTGGCCTTCCACTCCCCCGAACGCGCTGACCACCCTCGTCGTGAACCGCAGGGCGCGGAGCGCGCTCTCTGCCGCCGTTGAGCCCGTGCGGTCACCACACCGTGGACCGACGCCATTACGCCAAGACCATCTCTGTTTAACTGTAAAACGACTCCAGCCTCCACTGATGCTGCCTGGCCGCTCAAACCCCCTGCCAATCCACTGCTCCGCCGTAATCGCTCGCCGGAGATTCTCCGTTCACGGCCACCCCGTCGATCCGCCTATAAATAGAGGCCCCGAGCTTCAACTCGAGCACCCACCAGCCCTCCACTCCCCCTAGAGCACGCCTAGCCACTGGAAGAGCCCCGAGGAGGTCTCCTTCCTCGACTCCGGCCGCCGCGACCCGCCACGGGATCCAGCCCGATTCGCCCCCGCGTGTGCTCCTCCGCCTCCATTCTCTTACCAGTAGCTTCACCATGCATCCCTCTTTCTAACCCGCACTTTAATTTGAAGCTTGCAGCCCTCCACCGGAGTTCCCCATCCTCACCCGAGCCGCCGCCCGCCGGAGAAAGTGTCGCCGTCGACGTGGTGCTCCCCGTTGGACGAGTCCACCACCCACCGACGCAGAAGAAGACGCTGAAGCTCTTGGTACCCTCCGTTTCTCCTAACTCGCCGTGGTTCGACGCCGGCGTCCACCGCAGTCTTCGGGCGCCGGCGAGCTTTTCAAACCTGACATGTGGACCCCACGTGTCAGCCTCTGTTTTATTCCACCTCGAACCGTTTTCTATTGACGCCTTCGGGCAAATACGTTTTCTCCTTTGCGCTTGCGCATTCCCAATCGAACCGTTTTCTGTTTTCTCAGTTAAAACCCTGGAGCTTTTCTGTTTCATTACAGATAAGTCCCTGGACAGAAACCTTTATAACTTTTTAATAAAAAGGAATTTTTGAGTGATTCTTTTTCTGACAATCTTCAAATTTTGTCTAGTTTTTATGGGATTTATTTGAAAAATATTTGGAAAAGTTTCTGTGCACCCATTGGTTTTCACGTTAGTACCCATTTCGTGATTGCCGTAGGTTCCGAAAGAGGTGACGGAGCCGCGAACTTCGCCGAGCTAGACTCCGACTTCTCCGAACCAGGCAAGCATGTTTTGAACATTTGATATGACAGGTGTTTTGCATGTTTGCGTGAAAGTTTGTGCGTGGCATATGAGTGTCAGTAAATACCTCGTTGCTTGTAAGGCAACGACCCGGTTGTTCCAAAGTTGGGATGACCTCTGATGAGAGGTGGCCTAATCATGTGGTGACATGAAGGGCAGCAAGGTGGTACTGTTGTAGCATACCAGCCTTGCGTCATCCGACTTTCTTCGACGTTAACGTGGTTGGAGCCACGTTATCGTTCATTTCCGCATGTTGCAAAGTTGCGATGATCTCTGATGAGAGATGGCCTAATCATGTGGTGACATGAAGGGCAGCAAGGTGGTACTGTTGTAGCATACCAGCCTTGCGTCATCCGACTTTCTCCGACGTTAACGTGGTTAGAGCCACGTTATCGTTCTTTCCCCCTTCCGTGCTACCACATGTCTCATTGCCAGGATGCGGTTTAGTAAGTTGGTAACCTCTTTCCGTGTACACACCAAACAGAGAGGCCGGGATGATGGTACCTTGGCCCAGGATTAAAGCCAGTCATCCGGTCAGGGGGCATGGGTGTTTCCGGTTGGGACCGAGAGGGGGGGCACCCCCTTAGAGCACGCGTATAGAAATTTGATCCCATGCTACGCGAGGTTGTAGCCTCCCCGTCTCAAGGTTTTTCTTGAACGTTGCCGAGGGTGATCCCTAGCTTCGGATGGTTAAATTGGGTGTGTACTGGTTAGACGTGTTTCTTCCAAAACACCGTAGACGGAACTAGTCCCCGTGACTACTGAAATCCGTTGGCTGTGGTTAAGTACAAACTCTGCAGAGTCAATTCTTTCCAAATCATCGTATCCATGACCAAGTAATGAAAACATTATATCCATATCTATCCGCGTGGATAAAAGACTTGTCCCCGGTGAACAATCTCAAGTGGTAAAATCTAGATTTATTGTTATTCCTGTGGATGGACTAACTTTATTTTTGTCTCATGCTTGTGATAATTTATGTTCCCGAACTGTTGTATTATTGAGTTGTGATATAAGCCCTTTATGTGACGTCGCGCAGACGTCCGACTGTGGCGTGTTCTTGTTCCTTACTTTAAATATAAGCCCTTTTTGTGATGTCGCTCAGACGTCCGACTGTGGCATGCACTGTATTTATTTTTTGTTATAAGCCCTTTATGTGGTGTCGCCCCAACGCCCGACTGTGGCATTATTATTCCGCATTTTCCGCTCGAGGAGTCTTTCAGACACTCGTTTGGCACTAGCATTACTATTCTGCATTTTCCGCTCGAGGAGTCTTTCAGACACTCGTTTGGCACCAGTATTACTATTTTGCATTTTCCGCTCGAGGAGTCTTTCAGACACTCGTTTGGCACCAGTATTACTATTTTGCATTTTCCGCTCGAGGAGTCTTTCAGACACTTGTTTGGCACCAGTATTACTATTCTGCAGTTTCCGCTCGAGGCGTCATTCAGACCCTCGCTTGGCACCCAGTATTTATTACCTCTATGTCTGATCGCACCGGTTAACTTGTTCATGTGCTTCATGTTTACATTTGTTATATCTCATGTCCGAACTGTCTTGCGAGTACTTTCATAGTACTCACCTGGCTTGTTGATTTGGCCAGATGTTGACGAAGGCGATCTCTTGGATGAAGAGTTTGATAGCGCGTCCGATGCCTAGAGGAGTCCCAGTCAGTCCTGCGCGATCCCGGATATTGGTCACTTGTATTGTATATGCTTCCGCCACCCGCAATAAGTCTCCTCGAGCCTCACTCCGACGCTCGAAGAGCTGTAGTTTTCTGGAATCATATCACTCGCTTCGCGGTGATATTTCCACCACCGTTATCATCGTGAGTTAGTAGTTGCCACCCTATCCGCCGTATTGTTTTAGCGGCGTGCATGTAATAAATTGTTGGGCAGTCTCTGCTCAACCCTGTATTATATTTAGTACTCCTGTTATTTTTCTTCTGTGACCAAGATATTGTCTACCAGTGAGAAGGAATTCTTCCTCGCTGGTCCGTAAAAGGGATTGGTCTCTCAATAATTATTTTTTTAAAAAGCCGGTCGTGACATTTTTTAAATGGGAACATGTTTTCAAAATTCAGATTTTTTTGGAAAATGTGTTTCTTTAATGTAAATATTATTTTCAACTTTCAAACATATCGCTAGAACAAGAATATTTTTCGAATTTGGAACATTTTTTTAAATCTTGAACAATAGTGATAAATTTTTAAAAATGTTGAACATATTCTGGATAGACAAAAAGTAAAATTCCAAACAATTTTTAAAATAGGAAAATGTTTTTGGAGTTTGTTACTTTTTAGAAAAATTGATCAAAAATAAAATTCTGAACATTTTTTTAATTTCGAATTTCAGAGAAAAAAACAAAAAATAAACTTGTAATTTGAAAAATAAAAAAGAAATAGGAAACAAAAAGAGAAGGAAACAGAAAAAGAAAAATATAAACATAAACATAACAAGGAAAAAATGGGCGGGCCGAGTCTTGGGCCTCCTGTCCGTAGCTTGAACTATTTGCCGCACTGTGCGGGAAATAGGATATTTTATTGCTGCATAGGCATGAAAAATGGGCTGACCTTACTGGGCCTTAGCACACGCGGCCCACGTACGAAATTCGGGACAGATCATTTTTCCTTGGTAACAGATGCACGTACAAAAGTTTAGTACCACCTCGGATAGAAAGAAAATCTTTTAGCGGTGAACGGATGAAAAAATCGGAGAAACGCACCTTGCTTTATTAGTAGGTATAGATAATACAATGGAATTGTACAAGGGGATATTATTTTTGTTGAAAAGTTTCTGTCATTAAGATTCACAAAGTTTCCATGGGCATGAACAAAGTTCAAGGACGTCCTCCACTTTCACAATGCTCGTCTATCTCACTTTCACTTTTCTTTTTGAAAAGTTTGGGGTTCCCCTCTTTATTTTTTTGTTTTTAAACTATATAAAAGCACTCAACAGAAATAAATTACTCTCTAAAAATTCCGGGTTGTCTCCCTGGCAGCGCTTTCTTTAAAGCCATTAAGCTAGGCATGTAGTGCTCAAGTAATGGATCCACCCGGATCCCAAGGTATATCAAAGCCAATTTTAATTAACAATGATTTGTAATTTAGTAGGGAGCACAAAATAACATATATCAAGCAACAACGAAGTCTAACTCTCTTCCTATGCATCGGCATGTCATACAAGAACAATTCATGCACACATAGTAAAGGCCAATGCATAGTATAAACAGTTTCTTGCAATTTTTTCGTGTTGGAAACATAGAGACGTGGAGATATAGTTCCTCTCTCATAATAATTGCAAGTACGAGCAGCAAGCACATGCATATTATATTCATCAAAATCATCATGTGCAACGGTAAAAGGCAACCCATCAATATAACCCTTTATAAGGGCAAACTTCTCCGATATAGTGTAGTCGGGAGAATTCAAAAAGATAATAGGATTATCATGTGTGGGTGCAATAGCAACAATTTCATGTTTAACATAAGGAACTATAGCGAGTTCATCTCCATAAGCATAATTCATATTGGCATCTTGGCCACAAGCATAGCAAGCATCATCAAAAAGGGATATTTCAAGAGAATCAACGAGATCATAACAATCATCATAGCAATCATCCTTCGGTAAGCACAATGTATGAGTTGAAGAGTTACTCTCATTAGAAGGTAGGCACGGGTAGCTAATCCACTCTTCCTCCTTTTGTTCTTCGCTCTCCTCATCATCTTTTTCATCCAATGAGCTCACAATTTCATCAATTTATTCTTCCATAGACTCCTGCAAAATATTAGTCTCTTCTTGGACAGCGGATGAGTCCTCTATATATGGTTTAACATAGGCATTAGAAGTATAATTATCATAACAATATTCAAGTATGGAAAAAAATTCGGATTTGTAAAGAGTAGCATCATACGTTTCAATCAAAGAAGAAATTTCATAAGCACCCTTAAAAGCAACAAATTCTTCAATTTGTTGAACATCATAGTAATTATAAACACCTTTAGCATATGAAGACATGATTCCATTATTGATAAAGTCACATTGGTAGGGAAGGTGTTTCTTAGGGTTTTCAGAACAACAAGTAACATCATATATTTCACATAAATTCCAGGCATAGCATTGCAAACGATGAATTTGACCCAGTAAAAGTTTCCCTTTTTAGATATGCGGTATCGCACATAACAAGCATGCTCATCTAAAGGTTTGCCCTCAACTAAGCTAGTTGGGGTTTCAGCACGAGCACATAGGGATCGAAGATGATCCAAGTAAAAAGCTTCAGGAGTGTGATAGATTTTGAGTGGTTCTTCAACCATCGGTTCAGTAGGTACAACTAATTTTTTTGGTATTTTGCGTTTCCTACCCATAACTAAAGATAGAAAACAACTAAGAACATCAAATAAAAATTACTTAGTGATAAAGCAAACAAGCACACACGAGAATATTCACCCCACGCTATTGCTCCCCGGCAACGGCGCCAGAAAAAGGTCTTGATAACCCACAAGTATAGGGGATCATTGTAGCCTCTTTCGCTAAGTAAGAGTGTCGAACCCAACGAGGAGCTAAAGGTAGAACAAATATTCCCTCAAGTTCTATCGACCACCGATACAACTCTACGCACGCTTGATGTTTGCTTTACCTAGAACAAGTATGAAACTAGAAGTACTTTGTAGCTGTTGTGGGACAGGTTTTCAAGATAATAAAGAGCGCGCAAATAAAAAGTAGGGGCTGTTTAGATAAAGAAACAATAAAGTAAATATAGCGAGTGTGGAAAAGTGGTGGTAGGAGTTGCGAAATTGTCCCTAAGCAATTGACTACTTTACTAGACCGATAGCAAGTTTTATGTGGGAGAGGCCACTGCTAGCATGCCATCCCTGACTTGGAATTCTATGCACTTATGATTGGAACTATTAGCAAGCATCCGCAACTACTAACGTTCATTAAGGTAAAACCCAACTATAGCATTAAGATATATTGGTCCCCCTTCGATCCCGTATGCATCAATTTCTATGCTAGGTTGAAGCTTCTGTCACTCTTGCCCTCCAATACATAGACCTATCAACATATAACTAACCCTATGGTGCGATCCACGCGCGCGCTCATATGATGGGCACCAAAGGATAGCAACATAAACACAAGCAAATTAAATCAATCATAGCAATTCATCAACCACCGATAGGACAACGAAAATATACTCAGACATCATAGGATGGCAACACATCATTGGATAATAATATGAAGCATAAAGCACCATGTTCAAGTAGAGGGTACAGCGGGTTGAGGGAGAGTGGACCGCTATAGATAGAGGGGGGAAGGTGATGGAGATGTTGGTGAACATGGCGGAGGTGTTGGTGAAGATCGCGGTGATGATGATGGTGGCCACGACAGCGTTCCGGCACCACCGGAAGAGAGGGGGAGAGGGGCCCCCATCTTCTTCTTCTTCCTTGACCTCCTCCCTAGATGGGAGAAGGGTTTCCCCTCTGGTCCTTGGCCTCCATGGCATGGGAAGGGCGAGAGCCCCTCCGAGATTGGATCTGTCTCTCTGTCTCTCTCTGTTTCAGCGTTCTGGTATTCAGCCCTTTCACCATTTCGTATATATATGGAGATCCGTAACTCCGATTGGATTGAAACCTTTGCCCAGATTTTTCTTCGAAAATTAGCTTTCTTGCGGCCAAAGAAGAGCAGCAACCGCCTTACGGGGGGCCCACGAGGGTCAGAGGCGCGCCCAGGGGGGTGGGGCGCACCCCCTGCACGTGCCCCCCTCAGTTACCGTCTCGTGTGGATTCTTCTTCCTATATTTTCCAAATATTCCAAAAATATTCTCCGTCCGTTTTTATCCCGTTTGGATTCCGTTTGATATGGGGTTTCTTCGAAACATAAAACATGCAACAGACAGGAACTGGCACTGGGCACTAGATCAATATGTTAGTCCCAAAAAATAATATAAAAAGTTGCCAAAAGTATATGAAAGTTGTATAATATTTGCATGGAACAATCAAAAATTATAGATACGACGGAGACGTATCATGTACTAACCCATACTATGTGTTGTCTATGTTTTTGAGGGTTAGGTGATTCTCATGGGCTCACATCGAGAGAGAGATTTCAAGTGTCTATGAGAGGATGAAATCAAGTGTTGGTGATCATGGTTAAAAAGGGCAAGTTCAAGATAACCATCCCAAAGGATTACATGCTTGAAGCTTGTGGATGATCACATGATGGACAAGTGAAGATGAATACAAAGCAAAGCTTCCCACATTGTGTATGGGGGAGAGACTTGAAAACTTCACCAATGTCTTGCCTTCATCTTGAGCCAAGAAGAGACATCAACATCAAGCTCAAGTGAACGGCTCGTGTCAAAGGTATTAGTTCCTTTGACGTTAGTGTCGTGGAGTGATGACCACCAAAGAAACACATACACTCAAGAATGGATTCTCGATAGCTATGTAGTGTAGCTCTTTTATGATTCTTGAGTTATAGGGATCCCGCACTATTAAGAGGGGATCAAAGGGGTTTGTGATGGATTTGCTCAAGCCAACATCTTCTATACACAATTCCACTCATATCCTATATACCAAAGAAAAGCCAAAGCCAAATAGTTTCCCAAAATATATGATCTAACCTTTTCATACTTTGCACCCTCCATTTTGGTCTATCTTGGTGTTTATCTATGTGAGGACCTGGAGTTTTTCCATAGCTTCAAAACGAGCCCAAGATCATCAAAATCGGAGTCCGTATGTAGAAGTTATGCTTGTTTCAGTTTCAAGTCGCGTGCTGTTTTCTTACTGGCCGGATCATCTGGGTTCCCTCACGTATCATCCGGGCTCCTCGTCACAGAAGCCTATTCTAGCTAGCCGGATCATCCGGGTACCTACCCGGATCATCCAGGCTTTGCCCGGATCATCCGGGTTGCCCAAAACAATCGTCACAGAACCTTATCCTAGCTAGCCGGATCATCCGGCTACCTATCCGGGTCATCCGGGCATTGTCTGGATCATCCGGCTACGTCCCCGGACATCCGGGTTTCCGCTTCACCACATTGTATATTGACCTTCCCAGACATCCGGACATTGCCCGGATCATCCGGGCAGGTCAACAACTGCGGGAAACGGCTCTATTTTCTTTGGGATATAAATATCCCTCTCTCACTCCGGGAGAGTGTTGACCACTCCATCCAAAATCGCCTCAAGAACACAAGTGACTCCCTCTCACTTCTCCTACACCAAATCTTAGATCCCGGAGAGGTTAGTGAGTGTTCTTGAGAGTGGTTCCAATCAAAAGATAGATGCTCTCCCTCTCCCTCTTGTGACCAAAGCAATTCGTGATTTGAGCAAGTCTTGGGCATTTCCCCCTTGATCTTGTTACTCTTGGAGGTTGGAGACTCCTAGGCGGTAGGAGTGCTCCGGTGAGGAATCAACTTGTGATTTGTCCCCGGAAAGTTTGTAAAGGTTTGGAGGCCGCCTCAAGGTAACATCCACCTCTCTAATGGTGACTAGCTTCCCTCTAAGGAAGTGAACATCGGGATACATCATCCTCTCCGTGACTTCGGTTATCCCTAACCCTAACTCCATACTTGTGATTTACCTTGGTCACTTGACCGTGCATTCACTATTCTTGTTGTCCTCATTATATTGTGTTGGTTACCATATCGTAGAGATTACTTAGGCCAACACTTTACAGTCCGCAATTCATACTTCCTACTATTGTTCTATCTTGTGTTTAGTGTGAATTTCTAGCTTCTAATATTCATTTCCATATCTCGTGATATACATTGAGTAAGTTTGTGTAACTTACTTGCGCTTACTCATTGAAGGAAATATGCCCTAGAGGCAATAATAAAGTTATTATTTATTTCCTCATATCATGATAAATGTTTATTATTCATGCTAGAATTGTATTAACCGGAAACATAATACTTGTGTGAATACATGGACAAACAGAGTGTCACTAGTATGCCTCTACTTGACTAGCTCGTTGATCAAAGATGGTTATGTTTCCTAGCCATAGACATGAGTTGTCATTTGATTAACGGGATCAGATCATTAGGAGAATGATGTGATTGACATGACCCATTCCGTTAGATTAGCACTTGATCGTTTAGTATTCTGCTATTGATTTCTTCATGACTTATACATGTTCCTATAACTATGAGATTATGCAACTCCCGTTTACCGAAGGAACACTTTGTGTGTAACCAAATGTCACAACGTAACTGGGTGATTATAAAGGTGCTCTACAGTTGTCTCCGAAGGTACTTGTTGGGTTGGCGTATTTCGAGATTAGGATTTGTCACTCCGATTGTCGGAGAGGTGTCTCTGGGCGCACTCGGTAATACACATCACTATAAGCTTTGCAAGCATTGTAATTAATGAGTTAGTTACGAGATGATGTATTACGGAACGAGTAAAGAGACTTGTTGGTAACAAGATTGAACTAGGTATTGAGATACCGACGATCGAATCTCGGGCAAGTAGCACACCGATGACAAAGGGAACAACGTATGTTGTTATGCGGTTTGACCGATAAAGATCTTCGTAGAAGATGTAGGAGCCAATATGAGCATCCAGGTTCCGCTATTGGTTATTGACCGGAGACATGTCTCGGTCATGTCTACATAGTTCTCGAACCCGTAGGGTCCGCACACTTAAGTTTCGGTGACGATTGTATTATGAGTTTATGTGTTTTGATGTACCAAAGGTAGTTCGGAGTCCCGGATGTGATCACGAACATGACGAGGAGTCTCGAAATGGTCGAGACGTAAAGATCGATATATTGGACGACTATGTTCGGACACCGTAATGGTTTCGGGGAGTTTCGGACATATACCGAAGTACCGGGGGGGTTACCGGAACCCCCCGGGGAGACTAATGGGCCTATTGGACCCTAGTGGAGAAGAGGAGGGGCGGCCAAGGGCAGCCGCGCGCCCCCTTCCCCCCCAGTCCGAATTGGACAAGGAGGGGGGCAACGCCCCTGTAACATCCCAAAATTCTAAATTTTGGAATGTTATATTAAATAAATTATATGATTGTTTGTTTGATTGATTGACTGAAAGTGATTGGAATTTGAAACTTTTGAAAGTCGAATGAGAGGGAACGAAATGACTTTCCCAAACTTTCATCCTTGCATTTTATCCCAATGAATTCAAATTCATTTCAACACAAAACCCTAGAGTAAAGATGACATGACTTCTTCCATTTGAAATCAAAAGGGTTTTTGAAAAGATTCGAATTCTATTTGGAAATATTTCAAATTATAAAACTTTATGCAACTCAATGATTTTCTTGAGGGAAGATAAAATGACTTCTTCAATTATATGCAATATGAGTTGGAAGTTACAAAGAATCAAATTGAAAGTCATTTGGAAGTATTTTGAAACTCCCTTTCAATTTGGAATTATTTGGATTTTATTCAAATTATTTTTCTCCTAAAAATAAATAAATAGAAACCAGGGTAAAATGATTCCCTTCAATGGAAAATTAGGAGAAAATAAATTTGAAATCATTTTGTTATTTAAAAAATGATTTTTATTGAGTTTTATTGCAATAGCAGTGCTGTTTGAATTTTTTCCGATTTTGTGTGAATTTTGTTTGAACTTTAGAAATAGTCCATGCTATAGGAATTTTTTTTTTGAAAATTTTGATATATTATATGTCTATGTATAATTTCAGTTCTTTTACTTTTTCTATTAGTCTTAGTCTATGCTAAAAAAGGGAAAACCTAGCGCTAGCCAGGGCAGGCGGCCCAGGAGCGAGCCAGCCCAGCCAGCCAGCCACTCGAGCCGCAGCCCAGCCAGCGCCGTCGCCCGAAGCCCCTCTCCTTCGGTCGCCCGCTCCTCTCTCTCTCTCGCCCTTGTGCGACTGACCGCTGGGCCCCACAGCCCGATCGCCCTTGCCCGCTACTTCTTCTTCCTCTCCACGCCAAACCGCGCCGCCGCCACCGCCGAATCCCGCGATCCTCGGGATCCTCTCCACGATCTTCCCCCTCCTCCAAGTCGACCCCGCCCCTATAAATACCCCTCCCCTCACCCCGTTCCGCCCCTTCCCGACCCCCGAACCCCTCCCCGCTCGCCGCCATTTCTTGCCGGAGCCCGAGCTCCGCCGCCCGCCATTGCTGCTGCAGCGCCCGACCTCGACCACCTCATCGTTGCCCGAAACCACCATCGAACTCCACTCACCTTCCCGCATCGCCTGAGATGCTCCTCCGGCGCCAAAGACCCCTGGAGCTGTCGCACCCTTCAACCACCGAACGCCACCCGCCGCCGTCGATCTCGCTCCGCTCGAGTCCGTCTTCCCTCAGCTCACTGCCGACTACCATCGTCATCGCCATCGTCTTCCGCGTCTCCTGGAGCAGCCTACACCGCCGGAGGACCACCGGAGGCCTCACCAGCAACGCCGCCCGAGCGCCACCACCGGCGACACCGTCGCCGGAGTTCCTCGCCACCGCGGTGAGTTTCTCCTCCCTCCGATCTAATTTCAATGGCCCAAATTACTTTACGAGAACAGTTGGGTTTTATTTTATTAGGCGGTTTTTGTGCGGTTTTATTTACGGTTTAGATTGGTTCAGGTCGAACCGGGCCTCCTCCGGTTTTCTGCTTTAGCCGCACAGTCATGGTTTTGTTAAGTTACGACCGAGCGTTGTTTAGTTCAGAGCGCCCACTGCTTAGGCCCAATTGCAGCCCGACGCGTAGCTCCTGCCCGTTTGCTTTTAGTTTATTTTAGTTTCTGTTTTAAAAACAGAAATAGTTTCTGTCTTAGATTGTTAATAACTTTTATGTTTTAGATCCAAATTGAGTGATTCTTTTTGCATTGTGTCACAAATTTGTTGAAGTTTCTGTTTGTGCCATTAGGCTTCAAATTTGAATAGTTTAAAACCGAATCTGATGAAATTTGTTCAAATTAGTAATTTGGCCATAACTTGAGCTTTATAAAATATTTTTGATTGATTCTTTTTGCTCCTGGTCACTAGGACCTTTATCTATCCAGTAGTGTTGAGTATTTTATTTTTAGTTTGTTTTAAAATTAGGTTTTTATCAAAACAGTATGGTTTTAGTTATAGTTTTGTTTTAAGTCTTTTCTTTATTGCTTTTATTAGTTTTAAATTATTTCTTTTTGTCACTCTTGAAAAATTTAGTTTAGTTTCTGTTAGTCAACAAAAGAAAATTTTGTTTTTGTTTTAAAAATTTATTTTACTTAGTTTTGTAGGAAAACTTGTTTAGGTCATAGTTAGTGTTTCATAAAAGCTTTTTATTTGTTTCTTTTTGCAAATAAAATTTTATGAAAAATACCTTCTGTTAACTTTGTATTTTCTGTTAATTTATTAGTTTAGTGTTTTAATTGTTGTTAAGTTTTTACTTAGGACAAAACTGTTTTGTGTTATGTCTGAGAGTTTTTTTTTGTAGTTTTGTTGTGTAGTTTTCCTTTGTTTTTATTTGGTGTCCCTTGTTGATTTGCATTTTATTTGTTGGTTTTATTATGAGTGTTAGAATTGCTTGCTAGTATGTTTGCTTATATGAATGCTATGTTTGACTATATAGATTTTCAACGGAGTGACGAATAGTTCTACCAAGTCATTATTCTGAGAGCGTTATTATCTTCATCAAATATTACCAGGCAAGTTCACTTTGACCATGTTTTTCATACCTATGTTTTTATTGCATCTAGTGTCATCTTCGCAACAATCCCTCCAGTAGTTATATTGAATCCTTGTAGTTGAGTAGTATGCATGAGGTAGGAACCCATCACCCTCTTACCAAGCCCGGGACGTTATTTATTTTAATGCTACGCTATAGTAGACGGGGTTGGTATGAGTGCCCGGGAGTGGTGTGAGAATGGAGGACTCTACGTCAATGACGACAACTCCATGATGGCATCTGCAAGGACTGCTTGAATTGCGTTCGGGTAAATCTACCAAAGCTAGGCAGATAGATAGGCTCCTTTCCCGCTGCTAAGGGAGAGCAAGAAACTAAATCAAATGATTGTTTTTTTTCACCAGCGCCCTTTTTTTGCGGGTACTAAGAGTCCTCTCACTACCAACCAGCAGACATCATCATCTGGCTGGGTCTTGCCGGTATCAACAACAAGAAAGAAGAACCAAATGGAAACAACAACTAACTATGGCTCTTGGCCCAGACAACGTCCTAGGCGTATGGGAGATCAAAACAAGAAGTCACGCCTAGACGACGACGCCCATCCTGGGCTGCAGTAAGTAGATCGAGAGGTCGTTCCGCCCCTTGTCCCCGAAGATGGGTAATATGTTCTCATACAATGTTGCTCCAACTTTTTTCTAGAGGGCCTAGCTGGCGAGCGATCCCAGTCCGCGGCAGAGAACAAGACAGCAAGCGAGCGTACCTTTGTTCGCTTCTTTTCCACCAAGCACAGAAGTTTAAGGAGAACTGTAGGTCGGTGGCTACCTAAGGAAACTCCGATTCGATCCACCCCCGGCTGGGAGGCATCTACCTCATCCCGATCACAAGGAGAGGTTCACCATGATGGGGGGTCAGGTACTTTAATTCTTTGCGTTCCGGAAAGAATGAAATGCATAGGGGACCATCCTTTTTTTTGCGGCATGCTCTCTGATTTACGGATTCGCAGGGGGCTGAGGGCCAACCTTAGTTGACTGACAATGACAAAGGCTTGCGAAACAAAGTAGCGCCTTTGAAATGGAATCTTAATTAACTATTAGTGATGCGAAGCAGCTTAGCCCCGGGGAGCTAAAGGTTATACCTTTGTAAGCGAACTGTGGTTCTTCTATGTAGGGTATTCCTCCTTTACTCTCTTAATTAACGTCGAGCTAAGTGACTTTGTGTAGTGTAGTAGAATGAAGGCTACATACGCACCGACACTCTCTTATCCCTAAGCCTCTTCGCTAACTCGCTCGCCTACAAAAATGAGTAGGCGAGGCTAGGCAAACTCAGCCGCTGACTTTGACTATACTGTAGTAGACTTTCTAGCCTTTTATTTTAGAACCCTTTCTCATGTTCTTTCATCCATCAAGTAGGCGAACCGTCAGGTCCTTAGTAGCGTTGACAAAGAAGAAGAGCCGGTGAAAAAAAAGGAAGCTAGAATTTCCAATAGTGAGAACAGCTTGACAAGCTACCTTTCCTCTTGATATGAGGTGCGAAGAGAAACATCTCTTTTTTATGACTTCCACTTCTCGATCCCGGCCCGGAAAAGTGACCGACCCCTTGATGAATGAAAGAAAGGGTTTATGAGCCCTAGCCCTGTAAGCCCACACCTGTGTAGAGTAGATCGTTCAACACCTGCGGCACAAACCCATTTTTGACCAATTGGTCCATATATCATAGGCGACCGAACGGCCGCCCCCCGTCTTACTAGACCAACCTGCTATAATTATTCCATAAACACCTAGCGAAGATATGGCAAACAAATAAAGTAGCCCTATGTTCGGATCTGACAATACCATACCATAATCAAAAGGTACAACGGCCCAAGCGACCAGACTTAACATAAATGTAGCCACTGGAGCCATTCTAAAAAGGGAGAAATTAGCACTACTTGGTGAAATAGGTTCTTTTAGAATCAATTTCAAACCATCTGCTAGAGGTTGTAACAATCCGAACGATCCCACTACATCAGGACCCTTTCGACGTTGCACAAAAGCCATTACTTTACGTTCAACTAGCACTAAAAAGGCTACTCCTAGTAGAAGTGGTAGAATTAAACAAAGTATTTCCGCTGGAATAGCTATGTACGTTTTCGATTTTCTATTCACTCATGATCGGGCCTGACCTGGTCGACCCGATCAAACTATTTCACTTATGACCTGGCCTGGTTGACCCAATCATGATATTGAAGGATGGGACCTTTTATCGACAAACTCCAGATGCCGAGAAGTTTTGAAGATGGTGCTCCTGTTACGTTACTTCGAATGGAATCCTCACTTGACTAAGCATAAGCGGAAACATGGCTGAGAGTAAGCAATCCCCTTTCCTAGTGGTTGAGTCATGATCAGAAATATTGCGAAAGAAAGTGAAATGTCCTATCGTCGTCCCAATTTGGGTAATCCACGATGTCTCCATTTTATGTATCCATCTTGACTCGTTTTCGGTGTATTGATAGTTCGTTGTATTACACTTTGAACTAACCTAGAGGCCGTGCTTATGCGAAAATCGATATCAGTGAAGTAATCCCGGAACTCTAGAAATCGTGAAGAATTTATTCCATTTTGTTAAATATCGCGAATATAGTGGAAAAAACTCTAGAACATTCCTTTGAATGGAATTGTTCATTGGGTTCGACTTGTTGTTCGACAAAATAGAAAGCTGTCTCTCGTATGTTATTGTAAGGTGATTCATTCATAATATTTCTTATGTGCGGTTTCAAGATGCTAAAAAAGTAGATTTGGTAATCGGCTTTTGAGCTCCATTATGTGGACTTCATCAATTTGTGAATTATGGAATTGGCGGTAGTGGTCAATACTAACTGCACCGTCTAAATGCTCCCTGACCAAGTTTGCGTACTTGTCAGGGTTGAGTTGAGGGGGCAGCCCGTGCGCTAATTGGGCTTCGAGGTTGCTATACGTGAAAAAAGCTCGCTTTCTACTGAGGCCTGTTCTGTCCTAAACTATTCCAGAATGTTATTTGTTTCATAGGAAGATTCCAAAAGCACATTGATGCCGAAAGAATCTTCGGAACCAGTGGAGAGGTTATTCTGATTGAAGGCTAGACAAATAACATGACTGAGGTATGTAAATAAAACCTGTGAAATAGCTATATAATATGATCTAAATATAGAAGAATACCAAAGATAATGGATTGAAAAATAAGCTTTTTAGCTTTCTTTTTCTTTTGTGCATGCTTTTTGCCTGCCTTCCCGACCGCGGATAGGCTACGGGGCTTTGCACTTCGGCCCCATTGTGTGAATACCACATCAAGGTGACAGGATTCGAACCTATGGCCCTCTGTACCCAAAACAGATGCGCTGACCAGACTGCGCTACACCTCGTCTCCCCCTCAGAACATATGGAACTACCCGATCCATAAAGAAAAGAACCACCGCTTTTAGGAAAGAAGCCCACAATTTGATTCTCGTCTCGTTTCACTTGCATTTTCTTTCGTTCAGTCTCGTTCTGAGAGTGGAATCGAACCACTCACTCCATTTGGATTTCGAGTCCAAAGGGACCAGCCAGCGAAAGAGGATTTACAGTCCCACGCAGCCTGCCAGAACCTTTTTCTTGCTTAATTTTTATACGATTTTTTGAGCAACTAGTGCGAACGCCGTTGCGCGTTAGCGCATCCGTTTTCTTGCTTGATTTTTATACGATTTTCTGAAGTGATCTGTCCAACTAAGTAGAAAAGGACACTAGAGTGTGGCTACACGTGGTATAGGGCTGCTCGTCCCGCCTGGTGTTGAGAAATGACATCCAATCTTTCGGTACCTAGAATATATTCTAGGTGGATAAACTTATTTTTGATCAGCATCAATGGGAGACCTGATGTTTTGGAATGACCTTCCCCCGATCAGAGAAGGGGCTTGGTCTGGAACGGATTGAGACGGAAAGCGGTAATCAATCGCCGCGTGGTGGAACGCTTGTTGGAGAAGGGTAAGCGCCTCCATGTCGTAGGGGTGGGTAGGCCAATAGAAGACTAGGGAACTTAGCCTAGCCACTCAGTTCTGCCCCGAGCCAAGTCTATTTAGTGTCAGCGAACACATACCACTATCTATATATAGGTTTTTCTTTTTCGTAGAGGTTGTCGCTTAGGTCCTTGGACCCTTCCTTCATGAATCTTGAGGAAGCACTCACTTTTCTATCCACGGCATTCTTAGTTCTGCACTTAGTCTTGAACCTGTGTTGGTTTGGGACGTCAATCTCATTCGTCAGCGGTGTGTGCCGCATACTATGATTGCTTTCTTCTTGCTTTCAAATCCCAGTCTATCTTTCACTGAGCTTCCTTCGCTTGGAATTCAAAGTCCAAAAAAAAGAAAGAAAGCGTACTGTGAGGTATGAATGATCAAATGTCTAAGGGTGTCATTGAATATCATGGGGTACGAACTTCTAAGGTCATGGCGTAGGGTATTGGATAGGCTGGTCCGCTGGTCGAAGTCATTGCAGGGTGTGCTACGGACAGCTATTGTTCCAGGGCATTTCCTTTCTCTCGTCATCACGCCAACATACACAAGGCTTGCCTTCACAGGGCCCCACCTTGACTTGCCATCATGGCTACACTCTTTTCATCAAGCAACTCTTCTTAAGAAGACCCCTTGGTCCCCACAACGAAGTTCCTCCATAGAGAACCCAACTGCACAGCACCATCGCAAAGGTTTCTTCGTAACTCGATTAGTCTCACTCAAGAGAACTCATCTACACGGAAGGTCTTTTAAGTGCCAGTTGTACCCGCACAGAAGTTCTGCGCCCTCAACTACACCAGGATGCCCCCTGCAGTAGCATCACAACTTTTCTCACCATGGACAGCTCGCCAGTCTTCTTGCATCAGCCACACCTAATTACAAATGACCTTGGCCTCTCCATGCTCGTCATTTACATTTAAACTGCACACCCCCTTGTTGAGGTCTTACTCCAAAGGTACGGCCTCTAGAACATGACCATTCCTCACTCAAGTCATCGACACCCTCGTCGATGTACGTGTTGAAAGAAGAAATTCCACTATCTCTCAAACGAAATGAGGTTTTTGAACTCCTATATAACACAGTTTCATTGATGCCAAAGGGGGTTTTCCTCAAACGATTGGAACAAGAATAAAATAAAATAAAGAATGAAAGAGTCAATCTATCTTAGTCAAGGCGCTCGCTTTGCCACAAAGGGAGGCACTGGCAAAATCTAAATAGAAAAGAGATGTTTCCAATTAAACCATAGATGTCCACTTCATACTTATAGTATTCTATTTCGGCTTGCTTGGGTTCATTCAAGGCATCTTCATATCTATTAAAGAAATCAATCAGCTCCTAATTAGGTCCCCCAAGGCGAGCGAATGACGTTTTTATTTATCTTCCTCCGGTCAGAAAAAAAAGATTTATAGGACCGGATGCATAACAAGAAAAGACAGAATAGTAGTGGTGCCTGCGTGCAAACAATCTTAGAACTGAGCTCTTGTAAAGGTGGGCGTTCCTACGCTCAAAGCCCATATCTCAAATGCATGCCCATTGGAATAGCCCATCACCAGGATGAAATTATCCATTTAGCGCAGTTCCCCTTTCCTCTCTTCTTATATCAACTTCACATCCTAAACACCAAAAGGAAGGGAGAAGCGAACTCGACCTGGTGGTTTTTTATCATTTCATTGACCTTCGAACCGCTCTTGCCCTCCCCTTTCACTTTCTTTCCTAAATGTGTGACTGATACCAATCCCTATGTTGTACACTCTTCCACTAACTAGAGAGAACCATGCTTGAAGTAGAAAGAACCAATTACAAGTGTTCATAGTGGTCTAATAAAATCAACCCTGACCGTGAAGGTTCCTAGTGTTGATACCAGTTGTTGGAGATAATGGAAGGAAGCAACAAAACAGAGAGAGGATCAAGTGTAATCTTAACTACATCTTAGCTCTTATACAAAAGCTTATGTTACAATACATGGTACCCGTCCAATTTATAGAAAATAGCAAACCGACACAAAGTCATTATCGACTCAAGTAACAACTATTTCGATTTTGTTCACAGCTCATTCCTAGCTAAGACATAACGGCGGGTAGGCAAACAACTTGATTCAGGTCAATACAATACTCTTCTTCGAACTTGCAAGCTTGGGACACAAGCGTAAACTGAAAAAGAAGTAAGACCAGGTGCACTGCTAAACATAAGTATAAAGAGGTGGAAGGCTGGCTGTGCTTGTGCTTACCTACAGGTCTGTCCCACCATACAGTATCGAAAAAGACCGTCTCTTATTTTTGATTTGTCTGAATCAGCGTATATTAACTAATACTACTTTATCCAGTCAATAATGAATTGAAAGGTCGTCTTTAATTCAAAAGTGCATAAGCAAGCAAGGAACGGAAGGCATGCTAACTACACTACTAGAGTCAAGAAAAAAAAAACTACACTACAAACCAAACTACTTGAGTAAGAATCAAAGCTTATTGAAGATGCTAGAAAATCTATGAACAAGTACCAGGTTAGTAATTCAATTGTGATATCTTCTGCAGTGTTTTCTCTCTGTTGCTATTCTCAGCACTTTTGAAAGTATCTATGCAAAGGAATTAGTATTAAGAATAGCTTGGTTTGGTGCAAATGTAATATAAAAAAGGCATTCCCCTATATGCTGTTAGATGTACTGCAAAAAGGTCAAGTTAAAGAAATATTAGGAAAATTGTTTCGGCTGTCTGTGCTATCATTTTTCTGGAAGCTTTTAAGCCCGTTGTCCAGATGCTGCTGCCTAAAAGTAGTTCTTTTAAATTGTTTTCTTGTGGTCTTGTTCTCTATATTGTTTTTGGAAACAAAGTACTCTGTATTGTTCATGTGCTGAACTTCATAGTTGGAGGTAGCACAGCAGTAGCAGCTACTCTCACCAGGTGCCTTTCGCCAAGGATACCGTCAACCGATTAAACCTTTGCTAATGGTGGAATTGCCAAACCTTTGCCCATGCCGAAAAAGAAGCCAAGTCCGATTCAATAATTACCTTTCTTTTGTCTCTATCTTTGGACTGAATCAGAATCAGAAGAAAAGCAAGGCTATCCTTTGTTGCACACCTAATGGAAAGCACTGGCTAGATTTCCGATGAAGGAAGCCGTCTACTAACCGGAATACTACAGCAGAGGACAAAACTAGGGACTTCGAAAACGAGGATAGTTTGCCAGGTAGGGATACCGTTGTTCGAATTGAAAAAAGATACCTTTCCCCAGAGAGATAGGATTCGAAAACAAACCATTCATGAAACTCATGCAGGAGCATGCGGTGGTCACATTAATGGACATGCGCTAGCTAAGAGAACTTCTTAAGTTAGGGTACTTACTATTGGCTGGCTTACTATGGGGAAGGGGAGAAGGCAAGCCGCGTATGGATTGATCCCTAATTCAGTTCTTTTTTCGTGGTTTTCTTTCCATCTCACAACTTCCATTTCTTGAGCCGACCTTGCCCGCTGGAGGTATGATTCCGATCTTTGAATCGAATTGGATTTTTTGTCTTAAAGTGAGGGCGATGAGTGGGGAAGGAAGCTGACGATTTTATCAGTGTGTAAGGTGGCCCCGAGAGCTGAACCAAAGCCGGCCGTTTCGAGACCAGGGAGCTTTAACAGTTTCTACTTAAACTATGTGTTCAGTTATGTGTTCAGATTATGCTATTTTATTAGTAGCTTTCGGTCTCGATTCGCCCTTACCTCGGAGGGATCAACTACTTCGCTTAGGCAAAAGATTGAAAAAGTCTGTATCTGTCTACATGTGCCTCCGTCTATGTTACCCCTTCCCCGGAAAGGAGATTATACATTTAGTAAAAAAACGAGAATAAAAAATCAAAAAGAAAGAAGAGAAAGAACTGGGAGTTGGCGCCTACATAACAGGTAGCTTGCTTACCAAGCCGTCCTGGCAAGCTCCTACAGTTCTCTTATTACTCTTGACTTGACTTATTAATAAGAAAACTACTCACTAACAAAATGAAAGACGATCTAGAATCTACCCAAGAAGATAGAGAGTCCCACATACGAGAAAAGGTCACAAATGGAGTTAAACCAAGTAACATTGCAAAGGCATAATGATAGTAGGGTCGGGATATCCCCACCCTCCGAACCGGACGTGAGGGTCTCCCCTCATCCGGATCTCGGCAGGGGAATCTCCACTCACTGCTTCCCCTAATATCCTCCCTTTACCACATCATGGCGGTTTACAGGAGATCCCAGAGACTCGCTCGGAAAGGCTGCTATACCAAACATTATTACTTAACTACAAAGAAAGAAAAGACTATAGTAGTCACTAGACTGACTATAGTAGTCCGTCCGGCTGCTCTTGCTTAAATCACTACTCTTCATTCTCCCATGCTCTAGCAATTGCGCTCCCTAGACCACTACCATTTAGTTAGGTAGGGACAATCAATCCATAGTTACGGGAATAACGGAATGCATGGGGATAAAAAAAAGAGAAATGAAGATTTTCTATGAAATCATTTCTTTCCATAGATGTATCTGGTCTGAGACGGTACAGTACTCTACGAGAGGAATGCAATGGGATGGATGGTAGAGGGCTGCCTGCGCCCAAAAGCGATGATTCACTTGTCCCCTTGTCTATAGGGACCTTGTGGCATACAACTGCCACGACTCCTGCGTTATAGCCGCCCCTTTCTCTCTTTCTTTTGACTGCCTCGTGGACGGATGAAAGAAGGGAAGTTATAGAAGGGGGCAGTGAAGGCTCACCAAGTAGACAACAAGCCCCCACCCCGTCAGTCCTGTGTTGCCGTAGCGTGCCCTACTTCAATAAGGTATTACCTCGCCGATTTTAAAGGGGATGGGATTGGATTCATTCACTTGCATTCCTGCTAGCACTACAAAAAGCTCCGGTCTTAACGCTCCTACAGAAGCTGTGCAGCCTTTCCTCGGGTTCGTAGAGTCGGGTTTCCCGTTTACCCACAACGGAGGAGCCGCCCCCACCAACCAAAGCAGGTAGGCGGCCACGGTTCATAACGCACTCTTCGCACAACAGATCCACTTTGAAGTTGACTTATTCGCTCGGCCAATCGTCGGAATGTGTACGAGATACCATAAGGGCCCAATATCTCAATAGCACCCTTGTCTAAAGCTTCGAATGAGACTGAATATCTGAAACGCAGGAACGATCTGACTAGAAAACTTGATCGAAGAACCAGCGTTTATTGAAGAAGCTATAGAGTCGATTACAAAAAGTACTAGTTTGAAAGGCTCATTGGAATTGATCCGCTACGAGATTTACATTATACGCTAGAGAAGCACCTAAAGTACTAAACATAATAGGTATTAGTTTTGTAATGGTTGGGGCAGCAAACTCGGATTCGGCAAGAATCTCATTTTTTGGTAGTACGAAGGGGGAATTGGCCCAAAAATTGGATAGGGGTAAAGACGCAGCCGGGTGCCGGCGGCTTATTCAAGTGCCCCCCCAAGCGCGCGAAATGGTCGCCTATTACACGGCTCACAAACTCTGCCTGGGGTGGGGCTACCTATTATTCATAGGCGGTACGTACGGCGCACGCAGGGCCTCGGTTTGCTGCGTGGACTGTCTATGCATTTCCTACAGAGTGTAATGGAACCCAGCTCAGCTCCGCCGAGCCAAAAGAAAAGAACAGAACAGCCGGAGGCGAAGAGTAGAGTATAGCCAAGGGGCTTTCGTCGTCCGTAAAGGACCTAACGGAAGACCGTGCTCCGAAGTGTGCACTTCGAGTTTTGTTTTAAGAACACTTGGCCTTACCCCTTCATTTTGAGCCATGTCTAGGTAGAATCGACAAGATTGAACCGAGGCCCGCCCGGGCACCGCCGGGGGACAACCAGACCAACCAGTAGGCTTTCTTTCCGAAGTTTCCTCCCGGGGCCCTTAAATCATTGAATTCATAGGCATAGGGGCGTCCCAAGCAGTGGTTCATTCAATGAGAAAGAAAGACAGGAGGGCAGGATTCGTCGTGTCGGGCTAATTCATTCTGGGAAAAAAGGGGGAAGGGAGTCACCTGAGCTATGCGAAGGGAAGGAAGCCGGAGGTCACTTTTCCCGATCCATCCCGAAGGGTTTTTTCCCTCTCTCGCCACATCATCGTACCCAGTCCTGCTATCGGCTCAGCCCTATCTATTCATCTCTTTTTTTACATGGAGATTTATTGGATCTCTCTTGTTCATAGATCTTGAAAGCGGATCGATAGAAATTTCTCAAAGGATCTATCTATAGAAAGATCTAGATCTCTATCATCATCTATCTCTATATCTAGATATGGAAGAACCCTCGAAGCCTGTCCCCGACGATGATGCCCCCTGGGCGAAAGGGAAGGGGCCGCCATTCTCTTTCTTTCCTCAATCGTTCCGATCATTTCTCTCATTCCCTTTTGTTTGTTTTTTCGGGTTGGTTCGTTTCCTCCTCCTATCTACGCAATTCTCTGTCTTCGTTCGTGATCATCTTAGGCGAAAGGATAGGTATAAATTTGGTGGAGGGGCGGCTGTGAAAGGGCGATTCCCCCTTTTCCATTGAAGTAGGGAAGGGGGTGATTGATCTTTTTTTGAATCAGGCTTTACTGACCAAGTGGTGGTATAAGCTTCATTGCGGATGAAAAGAAGTCCTTGTGAGCAGAGCTACAAAAGGAAGTTCAAGCTCAAGAAATCCTCTCAATAGGGATTGGGCAAGCAAGCTGTTTGTTTATTTGATCTTACCCGGTTGTGAGACGGGACGTGAAGTCAACCAAGTACATGTGTGTTCATAGTGTCCCCGGCACCTTCCTCCTAGCTGAGTATGGATGCTGAAGTTAGCTGGAGTGTGGGGCGAGTGCGTGGTAGATGGAACTCCTATTTACCGCATTTCTTCTTGCACTTCCAACTTGAAGAGGAAGAAGCATCTCTCTTTGCATCTTCAATAGATAGGAAAAAGGATCTCGACCTGAAGCCTTCGACCAAAGAAAGGGAGACTTGGTGAAGTCAGAGGTGGTTTTCCTTCCCTAGATTCATGGAAGGACTTTTTGAAGTTTGAGTGAGGAAGGAAAGTAAGGAAAGCGGGAAAGGTCCGATACAAAGGAAAGGGTTGCGAGGCTTAACGATTTAGAATATAGCTGTTGAGGTGGCACCTGTTCCCCCGGGGCAGGGGTATATGCCCGTAGCTTTCTTCTGTCACTTCTTTCAGCTCAATGAAGTGGAAAAGTAATAGAGTAAGGGACCCTTGTTTACAAAGAAAGCTGTCACTCCAAGAACTCGAAGTCAAACATCTTCGGGAATATCCAGATTAGTCTTCAACTAGAGAAAGGATAGGAATCTCCTTTGCTGAGTTTTCTTCTCCAGCGGATGTAGCGGTAAAAGATTCTATTCTTTCTGCGGTCTAGTTACGTCTTTCCTCTCCCTATCTAAAGAGCTCTATTAACATAGACCCTCTCCTGACTCTCTATCATTTTAAGGAAGCAGCAAATCCTTCTCTCTATTCTACTATCCGATCTCGTCTGTTGAAAATCGATCTGAAATATGGTCATATCTTCGTTATCCCAATAGTAAACCTTCTTACTTCTCTTCGCATCTCGAAAGACGCAAAAGATCTGTTATTAGCTTATTTATAAGTTGTCGAAGGTCCTTAAAAGCCTTGATTTGTGGCTTACGGCTTACTTGCCTTTTTCCTTAAAGCCTATATAGACAGACATAGACTAAGGGCATTCTGGGCATCCATGCTCCTGGCAATGGCAAGATCCGAGATGTCAGTTGCTTGTCTTCAAGCCTCAACCTTATTCTGACTCCTACTAGGGCAATCAGGTTTAAGTTAAGCCCGAACAGCTTAGTTTTCCACTTCTCTTCCGACACAAGCTTCTTTCCCAAGCCTTCCCCATCAACTGGAAATCCAGTAAGAAAGGCAAGGGGCGCAACGGCAAGGCAATCTCAAATCATAATGGGAGTTTTAGGTTTATTTAGATAGATTCGCCTTTGGGGTTGTTACAGAATCGGTTCTTCAAGAAGGAGCTCTTAGTACGGTGGATGCATCGAATGCAAGCTGTAAGGAAGAATAATTCTCTCAGTAGACAAGAATGAAATTCAATTAGTCCCACACTTCCCGCAGGAATCGAAGAGTACGCAAGCACATTCATTTAATGGGAAAGCTTTCCTTGGCTAGGCCCCTATGAAGAAAGATGCCAATTCCCAAAAGCAGTAACAATAGCAATAGCAGTAGGAGTAGCATTAGGAATTAAGACCGTCAGGCCTCATTCACATCTGAAATCATCAACATGAACACAAACGAAATCGTCTGAATTTCGTATAGAAAGAAAAAAAGGAAACAAGTAAAAAAGCGTGGTCCCCGGGGATAGGTACTTCGTCCGGCGTGGTCTCATTGTTGAGCGATCGCTCGCTATCTTGAAATGGAGTGTTAGTTTCAAATAGAGATTGTGTGGGTGTGAAGTGTACTGAAGATCGAGGTTTTTCTTCTTACTAACTTTGTCAAAGAGGCTAAAAAAACAATAAATGACCAACGAAACTTCGAGTGAGTAGGATAAGGAGGAGTAGTCGGAGGATCTGAGAAGGGAATTAGAGAAAAAAGAGCAGCAGCTCAGTAATAACACCTAGGCTTTTGAATTAACTCTGCAATTTGGAAGACGGAGGAAATGAAAGTAGAAGAAGTTATCGAAACTCGGAACCACATGTTCAATCTTTTTTTAGCGGTTTCCCCAGAGATCTTTATCATTAACGCAACCTTCATTTTGCTCATTCATGGAGTTGTATTTAGTACCTCTTAGAAAGATGATTATCCACCGTTAGTTAGTAATGTGGGTTGGCTTGGATTACTTAGTGTTGCATGCCTAGGAGGGCAGCGCGCTTGGGATGCGGAGGAGCTATTATCGCCCAGCTCCCTAACCTAATGCGGCCGGACCGCAGGGAACCTTAGCATGGGCGGATGTCCTAATCCTTTTGCCGCCACAAGGCCGGCTAATCGTACGCAGCAGGAGCAAGGGAACTCCCCTGGTTCAGGAAAGCACATGAGTCCGAACGCTATTATGAATGTGCGACCGACACTACACTACGTAGGTACCTGTGCATGCAGGTGAGGCGTCGGTCGGTCCTAGAAATGGCGGCAGCTAGCGAGGAGTTAACGACCGGACGTGCTGCAAGCTAGGGATCCCCAGGCAGCTCTTTCGCTCTATAGGGATATCGGGGGGGGGGCATAGCACAATTCTTCTTGGAAGAGGGTTTTGGTTTGCCCAGGTGACTGATCCTGCCATAATATACTCCCGCCAATTCTATTGCACCGGCAACCGAAGTCGAACATACATACGACGATCTTCATGCGTGAAGGGACAGGAGGAGAGAAAGGGCGGTAGATGATAATGCGAAAGGGCGCTGCGTCTGGCTTGATAGTAAAGCCAAAGAAAGACGCCCCAAGACAAGATACAACTATTGGGAAGGGGACATGATCAATAGAACCTGGCTGGATCCGGGCTGGGATAGTGGCGCCCATTCCTAACCAGTTATGAAAAGGTTCGCTCATGCTGGAGGTACTAACCACTTAGTGATCGGTCCGCTAGTTCACGCAAATCCGAAGAAGTTATCACGGACGAGCCACATGCAGGGAAACTTGCACGTGTGGTTTTGGCCGGGCTTTCCTTCGGTATCTAATAACCTTGCTTCTGCTCGCCGCTGGCGCACCTCTCCTAACTATTGCCCATTTATTCTGGAATAATTTTTTTAGGAGGGACAATTTTACATATTTCTGCCAAATCCTTCTATTATTAAGTACGGCTGGTACCATTTCGATGTGTTTCGATTTTTTTGAAAAAGAGAGGTTTGATGCTTCTGAATTCATTGTATTAATTCCACTTCCTACTCGCAGTATGCTCTTAATGATCCTGGCTCATGATTTAATTGCCATGTATTTAGCTATTGAGCTTCAAAGTTTATGTTTTTATGTGATCGCAGCATCAAAAAGAAAGTCTGAATTTTCCACGGAAGCCGACTCAAAATATTTGATCTTAGGTGCATTTCCCTCTGGAATATTATTGTTCGGGTGCGACCGGACTACTACCGATCAATTTTTTGGAACTTATTTATCGACTTGTAGAGACCCTCTACGTAGTTGTAATTCTAGGGCAATCGATCCACTTTCCCCATAGCCCTAAGGCTGTGTCTCGATCTCCTACGCGCGAAAGATAAGATACGGGAGACGGGGTCCTATGGTATGGGTCTTCGACCCTTGGTATAATTCCACGACGGCGAGTCGGCGTGGCGTAAAGTGAAGATTGGGGGGAATAGAGCGAAATCCCCGTCTGGGGTATTCCGAAGGTGTAACCTAGGCAACGAAAAAGGGGCCCGATACTTCAACTAAAGGAGCGACCTGTTGGTTCACCAAACCCCGACCCAGTGTCACACGTTCTCCAGGTCCGAAGGGATCCAGTGCCCAACTACCGACTCCTCCCGGAATTGCGTTATCGGAGCCGAGCCAGGAATAGCCGTTAGTGGACACCTACCACTTTTCACCGGTTAGAGAGGCCCTCTTTAATACATTAAGAAAATATGTTCACAGGGGCCAGAAAGACTCGGTCATAGGAACTTAGACCACCTACGCGCTGGTAAACGAAAACCACCTCGACCGGATCTACCGAACGAAGAAGGCCGCCCCGTCGAAAGAATTAACACGCCAAAAGGGCCACTAGCTTTCCCCCAAAAAGGGGAGATCCGCTGCTTACTGCTCACGGAAACATCCGACCTTATGGTCAAGTCGTCCGCCTATCTTTCTGATTTCATTCGTTTTCCGATCGCATAAAAAGTCATGAGATCAAAAAGGAAATGTGAGAATGTAGTTACAGATGTAAAAAAAGTCAATATCTCATTCTCTTGGTCCATAGATGGGGCGTCCTATCCGATGGATGAATGAGGAGCCTTTGTCGAGTAGTGAAATGATAGGATTCTTCTTTTCGGTTAAACCGAAACACAAGTCGGCGATTCAAGCCAAGAGTGCGGGCACCTTAAGAGCGGTCAAAGCTAGAAGCTATATCATGACTGCCGGAACGAAAGACCCGATGAGTATTTTCGTACCACCTTCCAATCTTCTTAGTCAATTGTGTACTTTTCCACTAGGCGAGACATAAGTTATCGGAATCCGAGGCCTGTTTTTCCCTATTTCCCAAGGGGAATGTCAAATTGTGTGGTTTCACAGTCTTATGAGACAGAAAGTTTTGGAAAATGGAGCTGCCGTTTTCACTACTTTGGTCCCTAGCGATATTGTTGCTTAAACTAACATGGAAAGTGGGTTCAATCACTTTAAAGTGCCCTCTCAAGTGTCACCTCATAATGGTAATCTCCTTATGGTATAGTAATTTGGCTTAGAATAAGAAACCTATCTCTTCCCCCTAATGGCTTTTCACTACCCCTTGCGGGAATGCGTATCGTTGCTGCATCGCCACCGTATTCCTAACTTGCTTTTCCGAACTGCTTGTTTTCTCGGGGCTGCAGTCCAGTTGCTTAGTGGTTTGCTTCTCGGTCTACCCAATCAAGGTTAGACCTCGCTCTATCAACCATTGCTTTAAATAGTATCATGTTATTTCATCTTTCATTGATACCATCATTACAATCGAGGGCCTACAATCCATGGAAATCCCTATTCCGATCACTGGGAAAGAAGAGCAAGTAAGTAATGAATGAATGAATGAATTTAGATGGTATATAAACATCTCCCCATGAAGGGAAGGTGCTATAGTATCTAACTAAGAAAAAAAGTAGGTTGTGAAATGATAGGAAATATGCCATGCAGAAAATCAAGGAAATATTTCCTGGATTTTCGGATGACCCGGCTTATCTTTGCAGTTATCCTTATTTAGCAGAATCTAGTGAGTGTTCCATTAAAAGGAAAGAGAGCTATTCGTTGTAGGATTGATCCAGACAACCCAACCTAAGTCACCTATTGCGCCTAACCTAAGTATAGTGCCAGTGGTCGGTGAGGAGAAGTTCATTCCTGTAGAGAAGAGAGGGGATCCTATTTCCTTTCCCCCTTTCCCAGTATGGAAACCTTATCTTCCAGCATGAAAGTTGGTATCAGAATGAAACAATCCAATCCATACTTGTGGAGTGCTCAGTTCAGTTCCTGATTTCTCTCAAGCCTAAACCGGAAAAGGAAACCTATTACCCGGGGTCCCCCCTTTCGGCTATCTCATCTGCTGTTCCTCGACTCTCAGGAAGGTAAGATCATCAATCAATAGTAGGCTGCTGCTGCTCTGTGCAGTTAAAGATGGGATCCAACCTGTTCTGTTTGCTTGTTTCCTATAATCTGTGCTCGATTCCATATTTCTGTATCCTTCGATTCCTGGGACAGATCTGATCTCCTTTATAGTTACCTCAAACAACGAGCGAAGTCGAGATGTTGATGAGAAAGGGGCTTTTCTCAAGGCCAAAGAGTGCTCTTTGAAGGCTACTATGCATCCTTACGAATACAAGAGTGGTTTTTTTTGTTTTGGGTATACCAGGACTTGAACATGCGACGATTAGGTTAAAAGCCCAATGCTCTACCAACTGAGCTATACACCCGATTTTACAAGAAGGCTTGGTGCGGAAAAGAAAAGAGGGCCGCCTGGCCCCTTTTCTTCTTATCATATCACAAGGGCGCGGCTCTGTATGGTATAGTACTGTGGAGCAAGTCTGGGAGTCCTTTCCACTCATTGAGGATTCTATCTAAAAAAGAAGGTCAACGGGGGAGACTACAGTAGCTCGAACTCAGACTATCTACGAAAAAGGTAAAGTCGTCTTTCCTAGGGTTCGACCGAAAGGAGCTGTGTTCTATGGTTTGACGTTGTGGAGGTCCAGCACTCTTCTAAACGAAGAAAGAGGGGATTCGCGCTACCTCCTACTCCTACAGAAGATCGATTGGCGCGAACTTCCGATCGATTCCTTATTCATTGTTGCCGACCCTTACATCATCATAAAGAGAATCAAGATATCCCAAGAACCCAGCTAGGGATGAATGACTAGCGCTCAAGAACAAGCAAGGGATGAGCGCACGGGAGCGGCGTTGCTTGTTGCTTTATTATCACATTAGAGAAGTGGAACCTCCAAGCTCAGACATCTCGAACTCAGAAACTACCCTTCTATCCCACCTTGCTCCTCCGGCATCGGAAGCAGAACTACCTGACTGTCGTGGAATTGTCACGGCAGATGTCCTCGTGCAAGGACTTAGTCATGGAGCCATCGCAGCTAGGAAGCTTAAAGGGGTTAAACGGGACAAAGGATACGAGGATTATACTGGTTCGGCCCCTTACAGTGAAGGTAAAAGCCTACGTCCAGTTGAGGTGGTATTACTTAGGGTTTCGATGACCAGGAGCTAAACCGCTCTGCTTGGCTATCGATCTGATCTTTCTTGTCCTGAACCGCCGCCACGTCGTCCCTTTAAATAGAGAGGTTGACGCCCAATGGCTCTCAGAGTCCCAGCCGGCTTATAACAGTGTCCGGCTCGGACTCTTAACTATTCTTGCCTTACACTACAAGCCTAGCCATAACGGCGGTTTATCACTACGGGCCTTGAGCCGCCTCCGGGTCTGAAGCCCACTACTGAACCGTCATCCTCAAGCTTGGTACTGGGCTTGATGTGATGATCATTATGACGTAACTTGGCTCCTCCTGGGCGGGTGACTCTAATGGTTATATCCTCAACATTAGGCCCCAGATTGATTTGAACCGGTTCATGTCTATGTTCAATACCTTTAAGAAAAATCTTCCGGCTTCTGCTTGTGCGAAGGTTATAACCCGCCGTGACGTCATCTTCTGGATTCTTGGTAACCCGCCATGATGTCATCTTCCATTAAATTCATTTTTTATTCTGTCATATCCCAACGGATCTTATCTTAATGACCATCCCGAGAATCGAGGCGTTTCTGCGGCAAGATAATCATGTCTTCAGCCTCCTCGTTTCTCGCGCCCATTTACCAGCCACCCCTTATAAATAGGCCCGGCCCATAAGCCTTCGTCACTCTTCTCGATCCATCGTCTTCCTCCTCTGACGCCCTAGAGCCCGAGCTCTGCCGCCGCCGCCGCGTACCTCGTCTTCACCGACCAAGGCCGCTGCATCAACCTATCTTGACCAGAAACCTGCGGCGCGCCTCTGCTGCTCATCAGCACCAGTAAGTCCTCGCCGTCCCGTACCTTAGATCCGCATTAGGGCTCGCAAGTTCTCTGTGTTCTTCATAGTTCATCGCGATTTCTTCACAGTTCCGCCACCGAGGTTCCTTTTGATCCAAAACGGTACAGACTCCCTGCGGTAGTAGTTTCTCACCCATTTTTATGCTAGTAGATCCCTTTTGTTCGCAAAAAGACCTCGTTTAGAGCTTATGAACTTCTCTGTATCAGTTTTTTAGGTCTAGAAATTTTTCCTTTCTGGACGATCGTTTGATCCAAAATAATCCCTGCAATCTGTGAAACTTGTTTATGCAACACTTAGACAAAAACTGCATCTGTGAGCCATGGCGGCTCATATCGCCGGCTTAAAAGAAGCCATGCTTTGTGAAATTTCCGGCTTACTCATAATAGAGTTAAATAACTTAAATTGCTTATAATACCCATGGCGGCTTAAATAACCTGACACAATTAGTCATATATCATTAGGCCCCTTCGTAAACCGCCGTCCTGAGTACTCAACTGAAATCTTTCTCCGGCTTAAATTTGAACCAGAAATTTTCCTTTGTCATAGGCTTCCATTTTCCACAATGCCGCCCAAGGCTCCCAAGGCGCCCATTACGTGCAACTGGGTTAGGTCCAACGTTACTGAAAGCACCTTAGATGACTTCGTAAAATCGGGTTACCTGCATAAAAAGGAGGTCATGTCCTACCGTGCGCCTGACCCGTCTGAAGAGAGACCTCAACCAAAAGACGGAGAGGTTGTTATATTTGCTGACCACATGAGCCGGGGCTTTGCTCCTCCTGGCTCAAAATTCTTCAGAGATGTTCTGAACTTTTTCGATCTGCGACCTCAAGACATTGGACCCAATTCCGTGTCGAACATTTGTAACTTTCAAGTGTTCTGTGAGGTATACCTTGGAGAAGAACCCAGCCTGCTACTCTTTAGGGAGTTATTTTACCTGAACCGCCAGAATGAATGCGCCAACGGGCCTAGCTTGGAACTTGGTGGAATCTCAATTCAACGACGGGAGATTGTCTCTTTCCTTATGCTGAGCCGCCAAGCCACCCAAAGGATTGGTACCAGACATGGTTCTACTGCCAGGATACTTCTCCGGCTGATGAGAACCCTCTGCCCGGCTTTCGCGCCCTGCGTCTGGAGTCAAATCACCCCCTGCCAGACAAATTATCTCAAGCTGAGCATCAACCACTTATCCCCACCATCAACAAAATAAAAGCTCTTCTGGGGAACGGCCTTAACAGCGTTGATCTGGTCCGGGTCTGGATTGCTTGGCGGGTGATTCCTCTAAGCCGCCGCCCCGGCTTAATGTGTGATTACACGGGCCGGAAGGATGATCCTCTTCGGCACAGCCCCAACGACTTACCCGAGGACGTCGTTGATGACATGACCAAGTCCCTTCTGAACGAGAGCTTAGCAGATTGCGGGAGGACAGGCTTAAGTCCCTTCTGCAAAGCTAACCCGGCTCCGGCGGTAAGCTACTAATCTGAACACCTTACTTTCCATTTTAACAATTTTTGTCGTAACTTCAAGAAACCTTTGTTGTATTTTTCAGGCTAATGATAAGTTCTGGAAGGTCAGGTATGACCATGAGGCTGCTAAAAAAGCCAGGAAGGTTAAAAAAGCCGCCAGGAGAGCCGCTCCCCGCAAGAAGGGGAGTAAGCCTAGCGCCTCAGACCTGCTTCACCTGGACGACACCTCCGAGTTAGAGGTAGCCCTTGATTCTTTAGGCTCTTCTTTTGTTTTTTTGTTTGTTTTTAACCACCTTATTGACACTGATGATCAGCAGGAGGATACCGGAGCGAGTAACCCGGTGATTGAAGAGGTAACTATACTTTCCTCCAACTCGGAGCCCTTGCCAAGGCTGAAAGTCCGAAGAGTAACCCGGAAAGTAAGATTTTCACATCCTTTAGCTTATCAAGATCCTCAATTTCTTTTGAAGCGACAGATTCATGAGAGCCGGAGGCAAACCCGGACCAACAAGGATGCAGACCTCTCCTCCGGCTTACCTGAGGCATCAAGGAAGCGCCGGACCGAGGTTATCTCCAACTTATATCCTTTTCATCCTTTGGCGGGCGTCACTCGTCAACCACTCAATTCTTCTGATTCAAACTATCAGGAAACTTCACCTTCCTCCGGTGACTCCATGCAATCTAACTTGCCGGCTTTCAAGACCGCACCCGGGTAATGATGATCAGCTTATTTTGTGCTTATCTTACTCATGTTTTTGCACTAACCTTTTGACTTTCAGTGCACAAGCAAAGCCCAGCAAGAGGGCAAAGAAAAGTAAACCGGTCGAAGAGCCGGTCTTGACTGAACCCAACGCCTCTGCCTCTGAGCCGCCGTCTGCACCAGCTCCAGAAACCACCACCACCCCATCTGACGAGCAAGTTATGGAGGGTTCTGATAACCCAGAGATCCCCAGCCCGGCTCACCCGGATGACCCGGATGTGGTGATTACCCGGACCGAATTTGTTGAACCGGGAAGACCCACCGTGCTGGCTAAGTGCTCTGCTAAGGAGGAACTTCTGGAACGCCGCAGAGCCAGGCTGGACATTACTAACTATGCCAATCTGAGCATTGGAGATATTGTCGCTGGTTATATTGGTCAAGTGCACAATAGCCGGGACCTGGAAATTGACATGGTGAAGCAGATACAGCAAAAATCTGAGGTACAACTCTCTTGCTTACTCCATAGTCATCCTTACCATGCTAGCCCCCAAGTCTATTACTTATGATAAAATATGTTGTAGACTTAATACCGGCTTAACAATTACTGCAAGAAAACCGGCTTACCTGGTAACACTCAAGGGCCGGGTTAAACAGCCTAGGTGAACCGGTCTTTTACCTTATGTTTTAATCACGTAGTTGAGCAACTTTGCACATTAGCCCCCAAGTGCCAAGTACCTTTGTCTGCAAAGTGCTTGGGACTTATTTTCATGAACCGACACTGTAAATAGAGCTTCTCAGCATACATTAGCCCCCATGTGCCAAGTGTCTTTGCTTGCAAAGTGCTTGGGACTTTAATGTTGCATGATAATCACCCAAACTGTAACCCGGAAATTGTACAGGCCGCCTGTCAGAAATTTGAATCGGAAATCTCTGATCTGAAGAACCGCTTGAAGACTCAGGAAAGTGAGACCCAAAAGGCCAATGCCAAATTTGAAGCCAGTGTTTCTACACAAGAGAAATTGAAGAAAAAAATTTAAGCAGAAAGAAAAGCCTGGGCGGATGAGAAGACTGCCTTGCTCAGCCGGACCGAACAAGCGGAGGCCACTCTTACTGAGAGAACCGCCGAGCTGTCCGGCTTAAAACGCCATGTCTCTCAGATGGTCTCCGCAATCTTTGGTAAATTTCTAATCAGTTTACATCATTTAGTTCCCAAAAACATTTCAATTGCCAACAGCTCACTTGACTTTGTAATGCAGGTCCCAGGAGTTCCAACCTCAACCCGAGCGTGCTGACCAAGCTGAAGGCGGTTTACACTTTGGTGGAGCAACTTTACACCGGGTCACAACGTGCTTTAGCCGTTGTGGCTCTGTCCAATGAAGTTCCCACTCACCTGGCAGATGTACTCAGGCGGCTTGCCGTACTTCCTCAGCGCTTCCAAGAGCTGAGACGGGCTTCTGCAAGAGCCGGAGCTATAGCTGCTCTGAGTCGGGCCAAGGCGTTTCTACCGGAGCTAGACCCGGCCGACATCGCTCTTGGATACCCCAGCCTGAAGGAAGACGGCACCCCCTTTGACCAGAAAGACTTCGCCGCCTGTGTGAAGAGCGTGCGCCCGATGGCCACCTTGATTGGGAATGACACAGACCTTACCAAGTATCAACCGGGCTGTGACGCGGAAAATCAGAGGATCCCAACTCCACGCTGTGAAGCAGTCAGCCTGATCCCTCCGACTCGTAAGCATACCTTCACCCCAGAAGTTGACCCGGCCGGGTTAATTGATGATGAGGCTCAATTTGAAGCCTTGAGTGGCATTGACTGGAAATCATCAACCTCCCAGGTCATGGAAACAGCCGGAGGAGCGGAGAGGGATGAGCCGGGAGCTTCAACCCAACAAGCACCTTGATTTCTTAGGCGGCTCATGGTTATGCCTTAAAAACAATGCCTCACCTTTTGGACTCGGGGAGTCCTGTAATAGAGTAGGACAAACACTTAATTTTGTCGTGCCATCGTGCACATGTGCAGCGCTTAACTCCGTTGAAGCTGCTCTTTTATATTCCTCCGGGTTATGTTTGATCATTTACTTTCCTTAAGCTTAAAGAACTGTCTTTAATTGTCCTGCATAGAAAAACAAATCACAAGTCTCTAGGCGGCTTACCGCATGGAGAGTCATACATTTTACATATAACCCGGAATATGAACCAAGGTCATAAAAGACCGGCTCTCAATCATAGCTTCGAGATAACCATAATAGCATACCTGCAAGCCTTCAAGTACACTTCCGGTTCATGTAACCCAAATAAGGAGGCTGAGAACTCAACTCCGGTTCACTAGCACCTATAATGCTTATTGTGTGCTATCAGCATTGTTAATCAAAGTTAAGCTGGTGGAGTAAGAACCACCCGTGCACACTTTTGATATGATCAAAAGAACTTGTTGCAAACCAAAAGATCAAAAAACTTAGGGGCTTCTGATTCGAATACGACCAGAGAACCGTCCCAAAGGGGTTAAGCTAAGATTCGAATGTGATCATATAGCCCCCAGTGGCTTTGGCGTTGCCGATCAAGAGGGTACTGACAGCTATGTTCTCTTAGGTTCGAATACGACCTATGTTTGAACAGGAAGCCCCCAAATGATCTTGAGAGTTGTTTAACGACGCTGATTCGAATACGATCCACGTCAGTTCTCAAAGGGGGTTGCGCTATGATTCAAATATGATTAAGAAAAAACTCCCCAGTGAGCTCGACAATTTGCCAATCAAGTGGGTATCGACAGCTATGTTCTCTTTGGTTCGAATACGACCTATGTTTGAACAGGAAGCCCCCAAGTTATCATATTGTTAACCGCTAGACTCGAATACGATCATAAGCCAGATCAACCTCCAAGTGACCATGTAATGTTGTAATGGAAATAACAATAATACATTTACCTTTGGAGGAAAAAGGACAGAGGTCCTGCTTTATTATTTATCATAATATATACATGGCTATAGAAATATGTACATTATGAGAGCCGGTGGCTCAAATGTAATAAGGCCGGAGCTGAGCTATGTTCCACGGCCTACGGGTCTCTTCCTCCGACTTACGTGAATCTTTGTGCTCCCGAACATCGATAAGGTAGTATGACCCGTTGTGCAAGTTCTTGCTGACCACAAAGGGCCCTTCCCAAGGCGGGGATAACTTGTGTGCATCTGTTTGATCTTGGATGAGCCGGAGCACCAGATCACCTTCCTGAAAGACCCTGGACTTAACCCGGCGGCTGTGATAGCGGCGCAGGTGTTGTTGGTAAATCGCCGAGCGAGCTGCTGCCACATCACGCTGTTCGTCCAACAGTCAAGAGCATCTTGACGCGCCTGCTCATTATCCGCCTCAACATAAGCCGCCACTCGAGGCGAGTCATGACGGATGTCGCTAGGGAGGACCGCCTCCGCTCCATAAACCATGAAGAAAGGCGTGTAACCCGTAGACCTGTTAGGAGTAGTATTGATGCTCCATAATACGGAGGGTAACTCCTCCACCCAACAACCCGGCGTCCGTTGCAAAGGGACCAAAAGCCGGGGCTTGATGCCCTTCAAGATTTCCTGATTGGCTCTCTCAGCTTGACCATTGGACTGAGGCTGAGCCACTGATGAAACATCAAGCCGAATATGCTCTTCTTGACAAAACTCCTCCATGGCGCCTTTAGACAGATTGGTACCATTGTCAGTTATAATGCTGTGTGGAAAACCAAAGCCAAATATCACCCTTTTCATGAACTGAACCGCTGTGGCTGCGTCACACTTACTAACTGGCTCTGCTTCAACCCACTTTGTGAACTTGTCGACCGCCACCAAGAGGTGGGTCTTCTTATCCTTGGACCTTTTAAAAGGCTCAACCATATCAAGCCCCCAGACCACAAATGGCCAAGTGATTGGAATCATCCTCAACTCTTGAGCCGGCACATGAGCCCATCGCGAGAACCTCTAACAACCGTCACATTTACTGACCAAGTCCTCTGCATCAGCATGAGCCGTCAGCCAATAAAAACCATGACGAAAAGCCTTGGCCACAAGGGATTTTGAGCCGGCATGATGGCCACAATCCCCCTCGTGGATCTCACGTAAAATTTCTTGACCTTCCTCAGGGGAAACACAACGCTGGAAAGTTCCAGTGACACTACGATGATGCAGCTCGCCATTGATAATTATCATTGACTTAGACCGCCGGGTTATTTGTCTGGCCAAAGTTTCATCCTCAGGCAACTCTCCCCGGGCCATGTAAGCCAAATATGGTACTGTCCAGTCTGGGGTGATGTGGAGAGCCGCCACCAACTGTGCTTCCGGGTCAGGGATAGCCAAGTCTTCCTCTGTAGGTAACTTAACAGAAGGGTTATGCAAGATGTCCAAGAAAGTATTAGGCGGCACCGGCTTTCGCTGAGAGCCCAGCTGGCTTAATGCATCAGCCGCCTTGTTCTTCCTGCGATCGATGTGCTCTACTTGGTAACCCTGAAAGTGTCCAGCAATGGCATCAACTTCACGGCGATAAGCCGCCATGAGAGGGTCCTTGGGATCCCACTTTCCTGATACTTGTTGAGCCACTAAATCTGAGTCGCCAAAGCACCTTACCTGGCTCAAGCTCATCTCCTTCGCCATCCGAAGACCATGGAGCAAGGCCTCGTACTCAGCTGCATTGTTAGTACAGGGAAACATCAACCGTAGCACATAGCAAAACTTGTCACCTCGAGGGGAAGCTAATACAACTCCAGCCCCCGAGCCCTCCAACTGCCTGGACCCGTCAAAGTGAATAGTCCAGTATGTATTATCCGGTTTCTCTTCAGGCACCTGCAACTCTGTCCAATCGTTGATGAAATCCACCAATGCTTGAGACTTGATGGCAGTGCGTGGTACGTATTTCAGACCATGAGGCCCAAGTTCTATAGCCCACTTAGCCACTCTTCCTGTGGCTTCTTTGTTTTGGATGATATTTCCTAGGGGAGCAGAACTAACCACAGTGATAGGGTGACCCTGGAAATAGTGCTTAAGCTTCCGGCTTGCCATGAACACCCCATAAACAAGCTTCTGCCAATGTGGATACCGTTGTTTGGACTCAATGAGTACTTCGCTGACGTAGTAAACCGGCCGCTGAACCGGATACTCCTTACCCGCTTCCTTATGCTCCACCACCACAGCTACACTGACGGCTCGTGTGTTAGCGGCTGCATACAGCAATAAGGGCTCCTTGTCAACAGGAGCAGCAAGGACTGGGGGCTCAGCCAACTGTCTCTTCAAATCCTCAAAAGCAGCATTAGCAGCATCATTCCAGATAAAGTCATCTGTTTTCTTCATCATCTGGTACAGTGGCATGGCCTTTTCACCCAACCGGCTTATAAACCGGCTCAAAGGAGCGATGTGACCCGCCAGACGCTGGACGTCGTTTATGCACGCCGGCTTAGCCAGAGAGGTGATTGCCTTGATCTTTTCCGGGTTAGCTTCAATGCCTCTGTGAGAAACCAGAAAACCCAAGAGCTTGCCTGCTGGAACACCAAAAACACACTTGGCCGGGTTAAGCATCATCTTGTAGACCCGGAGATTAGCAAAGGTCTCTCTCAGATCATCTATCAAGGTCTCCTTCTCCCTGGATTTAACCACGATATCATCCACATAGGCATGAACGTTGCGCCCCATCTGGTTATGAAGACAATTCTGCACGCAACGCTGGGAAGTCGCCTGTGCACTCTTGAGCCCAAAAGGCATAGATACATAACAGAAGGCTCCAAAGGGAGTGATGAACGCTGTCTTCTCCTGGTCCTTAACTGCCATTTTAATCAGATGGTATCCAGAATAAGCATCCAAAAAACTTCAGCGCTCACAACCCGCCGTAGCATCAATAATTTGGTCAATACGGGGGAGAGCAAAAGGATCAGCCGGACAAGCTTTGTTTAAATCCGTGTAGTCCACACACATCCGCCAGGTGCCGTTCTTTTTGAGCACGAGCACCGGGTTAGCTAACCATTCTGGATGAAAAACTTCAACAATAAACCCGGCCGCCAAGAGCCGGGCTACCTCCTCACCAATTGCTTTCCGCCTCTCCTCATTAAACCGCCGGAGGAATTGCCTGACCGGCTTAAATTTCGGATCAACATTGAGAGTGTGCTCAGCGAGTTCTCTAGGTACACCCGGCATGTCAGAAGGTTTCCATGCAAAGATGTCCCTGTTCTCACGGATGAACTCGATGAGCGCGCCTTCCTATTTTGGATCCAGATTGGCACTGATGCTGAACTGCTGAGATGAGTCACCAGGAACAAAATCAACAAGTTTAGTCTCATCGGCTGACTTAAATTTCATTACCGGCTCATGCTCCGTAGTTGGCTTTTTCAAAGACGTCATATCTGCCGGGTCAACATTGTCCTTGTAAAACCTCAACTCCTCTGTTGCACAAATAGATTCCGCGTAAGCCGCGTCACCTTCCTCACACTGCAAGGCTATCTTTCGGCTGCCGTGAACCATAATGGTCCCATTGTGACCCGGCATCTTGAGCTGCAAATGCACGTAACACGGCCGTGCCATGAACTTGGCGTAAGCCGGCCGCCCAAATAAAGCATGGTACGGACTTCTTATCTTAACCACCTCAAAGGTTAGTTTTTCCGCCCTATAGTTGTACTCATCTCCAAAGGCCACTTCCAGCTCGATCTTATCGACTGGATATGCCGACTTACCGGGCACCACCCCATGGAAAACAGTATTAGACCGGCTGAGGTTCTTATCAGTTAATCCCATACGACGGAAGGTCTCATAATAGAGGATGTTGATGCTACTGCCTCCGTCCATGAGCACCTTAGTGAATTTATACCCCCCAACCTGAGGGGCCACCACCAAGGCCAGGTGACCCGGATTATCGACCCGAGGACGGTGATCTTCCCTACTCCATATGATAGGCTGCTCAGACCATCTTAAATAGCGTGGAACCGCCGGCTCAACAGCATTCACAGCCCTTTTATGAAGCTTCTGATCTCGCTTGCACAGACTGGTAGTAAACACATGATACTGTCCACCATTGAGCTGCTTTGGATTGGTCTGGTACCCCCCTGCTGCTGCGGAAGATTACCCTGGCCAGATTGCTGATTAAAACCTCCTTGGAAATTCTGAGAATTGGGATTTGAGCCGCCGCCCGGGCCGTGAAAACCACCGGCCCCTGAGCCGCCGCCCGGGCCATTGTTGCTATTGAAAGCATTGGAATTTTTAAAGGCCTTCATGATTGCGCAGTCCTTCCATAGATGAGTGGCCGGCTTTTCCCTAGAGCCATGCCTTGGACAAGGCTCATTCAACAACTGCTCAAGCGTCGGGCCTGACCCGTCGACTCGGGGAGGTGGTCTCCCCTTACGCTGGTGGTTGTTACCCTGTGAATTGGCGTTGGCCACAAACTCCATACTGCCATCAGCCTTACGCTTGTTACCTTCCTGGTTCGCCGGGTTATGCTGGGGGCCCTTGCCATTGCCGTTCCGTTTTCCCTTCCCTGTCCTTTCATCATCCGACGCGGGATCCTTGGTACTATCAGAGTCGGCGTACTTGACCAGAGTTGCCACCAGCGTACCCATATCATTGCAATCGCGCTTGAGCCGCCCGAGCTTCATCTTCAGGGGCGCAAAACGACAATTCTGCTCCAACATTAAGACTGGAGAGCCGGCACCCATCTTATCAGATGAATGTATTATCTCTTTCACCCGGCGAACCCAATGGGTTGTAGACTCACCCTCCTTCTGCTTGCAGTTAGTCAAATCCAGAATCGACATAGATTGCCTACATGTATCTTTGAAGTTTTGGATGAACCGGGCTTTTAGCTCAGCCCAAGACCCGATAGAGTTAGGCGGCAGTCCTTTCAACCAAGTGCGGGCAGTCCCATCTAACATCATGGTGAAGCACTTGGCCATTGCCGCTTCACTGACCTCCAGCAACTCCATAGCCATCTCGTAACTCTCGATCCATGCTCCGGGTTGTAAATCAGCCATGTAATTAGGTACCTTCCTAGGCCCTTTGAAATCCTTGGGCAGACGTTCATTACGGAGAGCCGGCACCAGACAAGGAACACCTCCAGTCCTCGTAGGTATACCTGCGTCGATAGAAGCCGTCGGATAAGCCGGGAGTGGCTGGTAAGCCGTCAACTGAGCCGCCTGCTCCGCCTCTTGTCGTGCTCTGTCATGGTCTACCATGTTAACAGCTTCATTATGCGCCGGGCCGTGGCCAGCTGGTAAGTTGCGGCGCCGGACGTTGCTTGAGCCGGTCGCTGATTCCATGTGCCTGCTATAACTTGGGCTCTGGTTTGGACGAGGGGTTGAATGAATCCTGTCCCGGCTATATGAGTATGCCTCTTGCTGCGCCAGAGCCGTCTGAAGAAGTTCTCTGACCCGGCGGGTTTCGACCGCCGTTGGAGAGTCGCCCTCGATTGGAAGAGCCGCCAGTCGCGCAAACGCGGCGATCATGTTTTCCAATGGGTTGGCATAATGACCCGGCGGTATTGGTACGTACTGAGGCGGGGTAGTGCTCACACGGGGAGGCCCCATCACTTGTGGCTGAATCGGCGTTCCAGCCCTGGGTGCCATGATCTCCGGCGGGTTACTGGGTCCTGCACCAGGCGTGTTGAAGAGGTTTCGAGGGTCGTAAACCAGAGGGAGTCGAGATTGAGCCTTCTGATGCCTCCTTCTCATGATCTCATTGGATGCGTTCTGATCCATCGTGAGCCAGAAAGATTGCGCCTGAATCAGCTGAGTCTGGGCGTCGAGAGCCGCCCGTTCCGCAGCCATCCTGATCCCTTCCGCTGCCAGGTCTTCCTTGGCTCTTGCTATGTCCAGCTTTAACTGTGCTATCTCCGCATCATGTTGAGCCTGATCCGCTGGGGCGACCGTAGCAGTTAACAGTGCCGTCATCTTGTCTGTGAGATCCATCAGCACCTGAGCCGACGAGTGCATAGGGCCTCCTGCCCCAGTGGCGGAGTTTTGAACAGGTTGTGCGCCGGCCATGAAGATTCCAACCTGGCTGGGCGGCTCAAAGGGATCCGGAATACTGTCGCCATCGGAACAACCCCTGAGCCTGCCATCTTGAAGCTGGTATAACGAGTCGGTCTCATCCGTGGACGACTCGCCGTCAGAGCGAGCGGCCGCCTCATTGCCAGATCCAGATCCTTCGGAGAGTCCCCCATGGACGCATCCCACGAAAGCACGCTTCAAGGCAGGCAGAGTCCGGGCGGGTTTCGCATGCTGAGCCGTCTCGATGAGGTCGGCGCAGAGGTCCGGCTCAGGGCCCGGCTCGCCAATCTTGCCAATGAAAACGTGAATTCCGTCGAAGGGGACCCGGTACCCATACTCGATTGAGCCGGCGTCGGGTCCCCAGCCTGCATCGTCGATGTAGAGCTTGCCGCGACGACTCTTGGTCATCCGGCCCACAGCGTATCCCTTGAGCCCTTCGAAGCTGCCCTTCAAGAACTCAAATCCACCGTGCGCTGGCCCCACGGTGGGCGCCAACTGTCGTGGAATTGTCACGGCAGATGTCCTCGTGCAAGGACTTAGTCGTGGAGCCATCGCAGCTAGGAAGCTTAAAGGGGTTAAACGGGACAAAGGATACGAGGATTATACTGGTTCGGCCCCTTACGGTGAAGGTAAAAGCCTACGTCCAGTTGAGGTGGTATTACTTAGGGTTTCGATGACCAGGAGCTAAACCGCTCTACTTGGCTATCGATCTGATCTTTCTTGTCCTGAACCGCTGCCGGGTCGTCCCTTTAAATAGAGAGGTTGACGCCCAGCGGCTCTCAGAGTCCCAGCCGGCTTATAACAGTGTCCGGCTCGGACTCTTAACTATTCTCGCCTTACACTACAAGCCTTGCCATAACGGCGGTTTATCACTACGGGCCTTGAGCCGCCTCCGGGTCTGAAGCCCACTACTGAACCGTCATCCTCAAGCTTGGTACTAGGCTTCACGTGATGATCATTATGACGTAACCCGGCTCCTCCTGGGCGGGTGACTCTAATGGTTATATCCTCAACACTGACCGAAGGAGATAGACAGGAAGGGAAGACGGTTGTACAAAGGCCGAATAAAGCTCTCTTGAAGCTGCATCTGAATAGACCTAGAGTCACTCAGTACATACGAACCCTTGAATAAATAAGAATTGAGAAGTATGAAATGTGGGCATCATAACAAAAAAAGAAAAAGACCGAACCAGTAAGACTAATGTCTACTTATTTATACCTTTGAGAGGTCCACTTAGACTATTATGATTTTCTCTTTAGCTACGTAGGTTATATAAGATTCAATTCAATCTAACAAGCGGACTGGACTACCTTCGGCTACTACAAGATATTTAGAAACCTAAGAAGCTGAGCCTACTTTACGCACTTAAGGCAGCAGCAGATGATGAAGAAATGGGCAGTAGATGATAATGAGAAAGGGCGCCCCTTGGCATTTCTTGTGGGGGAGTCTCATTGATCCAATCACGACGAATGATGTCAACCCCCTCTTTTGTGCCTAACTCGACTCTGATTCTCCCACTATGAGAGCTGACCCAGGGGCTAGTTCAGCCACCAAATGGAATTTACGAAAGCCCCCCGTCTTTCCGACTCAATGTATTGCCCTTTGGGACCAGGATCTGACGAGGAAGTGAGAGAGGGGACACCAAACATAGGTGCGTACCATTGCCCCAATCCAATGGACTATGTCATACAGGGAGGAACCCTTGGAGGTTGGGACAGAAAGAAAGCAGGTTTTGCTTCTGCTTCCTTCGAGCTACCAAACTCTTTCGTCAGGTGTGGGTCAAGTTCCCTCATTATTGCTTGACTTCCCCTTTGGGGCACGAAAAGATGGACTAGGACTTAAGTAAGGGAGAGGACAACCCCTGTTTCTGGCTTACCTTCAACGAGTGAGTGCTATTCCCATTCCTTACTTTGATCCGACCCTGTTCCCCGACCAGTTTGCTTGCTCACTAGAAGAGTCAAGCGAGAGCAGCTAGTTTAGAAGGAAAAGGACACATGGGGCTATTCGGCCTCACTTGTCGGAGACTGAACTACCGCTCGCTTACTTGCTGATCAAGGAGGTCATTTCCACTTACTCTAAGCATAGAAGGAAGAAGATTGAAAAACTAACAAACAAATTGTCTTCAGCCCTACTTACTTATAGGCTGACTTGGCCCAGGAAACAAGGTTCTATTAGGCTTGCAGGGCTTAAAAAAGAATGAGCTAGATCGCAGGTATTTGGATACGAGGTAGTAGCGGGGTCTAGTCGAAGCGGTGCGCAAAGTGTACAAAGGAGAGTCTCACGGGCAGCGGCACGTGAGGGGTCTCCCGAACTTCATGGAAGACGCAGTTAGGGAGTTGGAAGATGCACTTTGGACTCCTGCACCAGTAAGAATGGAACTGGAATAAAAACTCGGGGTAGCTAGTCACTCCGTTACTGAGGAAAGAGATGATGGCATTTCCATAAGTAGACTCTCCTTCTTACTGAATGCTTATCCTGCCCTCTCTACTCGGGAACAATTCATTCTTAACTCGTACATAAGTTCTGGGCGTCGACAAGAGAGTTAACGATCTACAGCTGGTTCGATGGACTGGTGGTGACACGGGCGAGCCCTCTACTTTATTTGCCGAATCCAATCGATCATGGGCGACCCTCTTCGTTCACAGTCTTTCTTTCCTTTCGAATCCAATTTTTCCAATCTAACCAAATAGCAATTCATTGAAATCATTCGGGTCACCTCTTTTTTAAGCACTTGACCAAGCCTATTTCAATAGAAAAGGACAGGAATCTATTGACTTTGAGTCTGTCTCCTACTACGAAATTGGAACTGAAAACAGGATGGCAATAGTGAGAAAAAAATCCCCTCGTACTACGTCATTATTTATTCGATTTTCCCTGGTAAGTGCTTCAGATGCAGTTGCTTTAGTTGACGTAGTGAGTGGAACCTAATTATCTGTTTCCTTGAATACCAGAGTTGCCTTTTGTAGATGAGAAAGCCAACAATTTTGCAAGGAGTTGATAATTGCACTTGAAGTAGTAAGTTTAAAGACAATTGAAACTTAATGGCACCGTTTAACCAAGCACTCTTGTAGCTTCGGAAACTCCGTGTTCAGATCGGTGAGGCAAGAGACCAATTCATCGTCAGTTACCTCCACGATATCCAAAATACCCTCAAGACCATGAAGACAGATAATGAGAGTCAGGTTGAAACAATTCAAGGATTGTAAATACCATAACAGCAAAGTAGAATGCACCAAATTTGTCCTATTACCGGTTCCAGGAAGAGCACACCAAATGAAAGAAACTATTACTCAAAAAGCGAATCACATCTCGATCCACAAACTGCCAAAATCCTTTGTTATTCCATTCCCAGTGGAACGTCAACCTGTTTAACAACAATTTTCTAGGAAACTTGCTGAATTCTAAATGAAACAACCTTATTTTCAAGTGACACGCAATATCCATTTCAACCAATTATTAAAGATAAAAGGGCTAACTGCACAGCTAATTGAATTCCTTTTCGAGGTTGAGTTCATCTTGAAACCGCATTTGCTTCCTAATTAAACTGAGAAAAAAAAAGAATATTAAAAGAAAGACTTCACAGAACATGAATGAATTCAGGTACATCACATCAGGCTGATATGTGCCGGTATCATACCTGTTTCAAGATTCTGGCTAAGCCCTTCTTGTTGCCACATATCCAGTTTCTTCTAAGGTTTGTGGAATTGCTCAAGTTCCTGCTCAACGCTTCTTGTCTAGCTCCAGTCTAGCACTTGTACCAGTCGCCTACCAGATCACGGCTTTGCTCCAATTCTACTCTCCAATTATGCAATCCTCTCCAAAATTGGGGCTTTTCTTCACTTCAGCACTTCCCCTCGTAGTGGATTCCACTAGGTTCTTAACCTCTTCCCAATTCTTAAACTAAAACCTGCGATGTCTAATCCAACTCGGCACCTAACCAGCTTGTCAGCATTGTAAGTTTGCCTCGACATTCCCCCTAGAAATACAAAAATAATGTAAATCTACTTTCATTTATTTATTAGGGATGAGACTTTCTTTTTCTTTTTCTATTTTCTAGAATAAGTATGCTCTGGAGTAAAAGGATTCGAACCTTTGCATGCCGGTACCAAAAACCGATGCCTTACCACTTGGCTATACTCCAAATGGGGGGAAGGCTCGATGAAAACGAGCTGGGATATAGATTTTTCAGAAGGAAGAGTTAGTTACCCTCGGTCTTCCTTCTTTCCCGGGAATCAAGGAAGTAGTAGCGGGACAGTCCTTTATTTCCCCCTTTAGACCAACTACAACAAGCTCGCTCCTTAGGTTAGCTCTCTGCTCTACCTATTTGTTTGCAATGCCTTGCTTATCAAAATAGGCCTTTCTGTAACCTGACCTTACGCTGAAAAACTACACTTGTTGGCTCTGCGTCCACTGAAACTTATGAAAAAGAAATGTTATTCTATCGATATCTTCAAGAGTTCCCTAACCCCCTGACTGAGAGTGCTATGATGGGCTATTGAAGTTCGTCCATGCGGCACGGTGGGGCAGTGCAAATCCTTTCATTAATGAAGTTCCGCCCTGACACTCCCATTATTGGCTTCCTTCCCTGGGGACCGCTCGGGCGAAGGCAGAGCATGGAATGATCGTAGGGGCATCCTTCCTAGGTGGAAAAGACATGTGTGACTAAAACCAGGAGGAGAAATCCATTTTGGAATGGCGACAGAAATAAAGGAATCACGAAATAGAAGAAAAAGTGCACTATGCTGGCAAATGTGGAGAATAGCCATCCATCTTTCATCAATGAAATTGTTCCGTATGGGTAGCAAATACACATATCAGAAGAGCCAACCCGAAAGCACTTGCTTCAAAGAAGCAGCAGTTACCAAGAAATTCCTGTTTCAAGTCAGTATATCTCGATAGAACCAATTCCAATCCAGGTAGTGTGAACAGAGGATGTGGAAGTTCTGTTTCCTTGCCTTGTCAAGCATTTCATCTGACACTCTATCTATACTATAGCTAGATCAATTCCTATTCTTTCTTCCAGGTGACTTTACTCCAAAGAATTTTTCCTTCTTATCTTGACTCGATCTCACGAAATTGGATTGATTGGCACACCGCGCATCTGGCATTCGCTTCTTCTATCTATCTCTTCCAACTAAGCTGATCACTGGAAAATATGAAATCCTGCAAGCAATCATTCCAGAGCCAACTACGAAGATACCTGGTCTTCCACTCTGTTCACTGGAGGAAAGACAAGAAAGTAAACAATTCTTCAAAGGAATTGGCTCTACCGAAACAGAGGAATTGGCTCGCTCCTTCGCTCGCTGGGTAAGCATAGAATGCACACCAGTCTGGTATCAAAGCGTATCTACTTGAAAAGGAGACTACTTGAACAGATGAAATGGAAGGAAGAAATGAAAGTTCGATCTACCAACGTAGAGTCCGCCCCTCCCAGGAAGAAGAAATTTGCTACTTTGGCTCATCAGTTGGTAAGTCTGTCTATGAAGTTCAGTGCCCAGAAAAGAGAAAAAAAGACCAAAACAAGCTTTTTCAACCTCTACAAGTCCTATATATATAGTGTTCCACTAGATAACCGTGTTAAACTAGTCCAGTCTTGCCGAGTGGCCTTATCTTCTGGTTACCTGGTTCGGTACTTCTACTTCGAGAGTGAGTTAGTAAACAGGATCAACTTTATGATCCATTTTGAGAAATTGCAATCACAGAATCAGAACGAGTGGGTCTAGAGTCCATCCTCACACAGTTGAAATGCTGCTTCTCCCTTCTCCTTTCCAAAAGAAAGTGAATCTCATAGCCTCTGACAATTCGAAAAGTAGGTCTCAGTCTCATTTTCAGATGCAATTTTCCACCGGAAAGAGAATCCCATATTCTTTAAGCCAAGCCGCCAATCCTAGGGTCAATGCGGAACAGGAAACCATTGCTATTTGAGCAGTTAGAGAATCGAAATTCCACTCATTTAGAAATCAATCGGCGAATGCCAGAGGAAGGATAAGGGGAGCCTACACCAACGTAGTCTTAGCCCTAGAACACATGGAGCTTGGAGCACTGATAATAAGTCTGTTTGATTTTCAAGGAGTTTATGAACAATCACCACATCCATATTGAGGAGAAAGCTCACTTAGGCTACTGAACTTGTAAATACAGTTGCGCTCATGATAGGGATTCCGTTTATGGCGTGAGGTGAAGTTAGAAGCATACCTGGATATATACTCATAGTGGATTCCA
>NC_053037.3:159246575-159256575 GCF_002575655.3 Aegilops tauschii subsp. strangulata
GGGCTTGGCCCATGGTGAGAAACCCCCCAGCGCCCCTTTGTTTTTCTTCTGTTGGGCCTGCTCCGGTTTTAGTTTTGGCCCGTGTAGTTTTTTCCCAGATCTGCGATTTTATGCATTATCCGGAGAACTGCAGTTTTACAGAAAACCCCTTGAGTTCATGCATATAATAACTAATTAATCATGCATCAGTTTTAAATAACCTATATATGAAAAGTGCTTAGAATTTCATCTAGTTTCATAATATGCCACTTTCATCCCATGTTAAAATGTTTAAAAATGCTGTTTGTTTATTTTACTCAAATTCCATGTTAAAATGATTTATTTTCATAACTAATTAACCGTAACTCGGAATTTAATAAACTTTATATGTAAATGGGGTAGAAAAATGCATAGATTAACTTGCTGCACTTTATTTTGCTGTTTAACAACTAAAATTGTGTTTATGGCAGAACAGTAGCAAATCTAAAATATGCACATGAGGATTTTCCGGAATTCTTGTTGGTTGTCTCCGGCCTCATCTAAACTTGCCTAAATAGTTAGTTTACCTATGCTTCACCTCCTGCCATGTTTAATAACATTTAATATTGTTGGGTACATAAACGAGAGAGAACTAAATAATTGATGTGGTGTTTCTCCAATATGCGACTTGTTGCATATTGAGCTCCACTTAATTTGTAGTATTGTTTGATGCATATTGCCATGCCATGCCTCTTTAAACCGGACATGCATCATACTTGTTTGTGCATCATGCCATGTGTATGTGGTGGTTGTTTACTATGTTGTTTGTTTCTTTCCGGGTTGCTTCTCTCGTTGGCCTTCGGTTTCGTTCCGGAGTTGTGAGGATTCGTTCGACTACGTCTGTCTGTCTTCTTCATGGACTCGTTCTTCTTCCTTGTGGGATCTCAGGCAAGATGACCATACCCTCGAAATCACTTCTATCTTTGCTTGGCTAGTTGTTCGTTCTATCGCTATGCTTGCGCTACCTACCACTTGGTATATCATGCCTCCCATATTGCCATGTCAAGCCTCTAACCCACCTTTCCTAGCAAACCGTTGTTTGGCTATGTTACCAGTTTTGCTCAGCCCCTCTTATAGCGTTGTTAGTTGCAGGTGAAGATGAAGATTGCTCCATGTTGGATTATGTTTATGTTGGGATATCACAATATATCTTACTTTAATTAATGCATCTATATACTTGGTAAAGGGTGGAAGGCTCGGCCTTATGCCTGGTGTTTTGTTCCACTCTTGCCGCCCTAGTTTCCGTCATACCGGTGTTATGCTCCTTGATTTTGCGTTCCTTACGCGGTTGGGTGATTTATGGGACCCCCTTGACAGTTTGCTTTGAATAAAACTCCTCCAGCAAGGCCCAACCTTGGTTTTACCATTTGCTACCACCTATCCCCTTTTCCCTTGGGTTCTGCAGACTCAAGGGTCATCTTATTTTAACCCCCCTGGGCCAGTGCTCCTTCGAGTGTTGGTCCGGACTATGTAGACTGCGGGGCCCCCTCGTGGAAACTCGAGGTCTGGTAGGTTGTCTCATCCGGTGTTGCCCTGAGAACGAGATATGTGCAGCTCCTATCGGGATTTGTCGGCACATCGGGTGGCTTTGTTGGTCTTGTTTTACCATTGTCGAAATGTCTTGTAAACCGGGATTCCGAGACTGATTGGGTCTTCTCGGGAGAAGGAATATCCTTCGTTGACCGTGAGAGCTTATAATGGGCTATGTTGGGACACCCCTGCAGGGTATTAACTTTCGAGAGCCGTGCCCGCGGTTATGTGGCAGATGGGAATTTGTTAATATCCGGTTGTCGAGAACTTGACACTTGACTTAATTAAAATACATCAACCGTGTGTGTAGCCGTGATGGTCTCTTTTCGGCGGAGTCCGGGAAGAGAACACGGTTTTTGGGTTATGGTGGACGTAAGTAGGAGTTCAGGATCACTTCTTGATCATTACTAGTTGACGACGGTTCCGTTGCTTCTCTTCTCGCTCTTATTTGCGTATGTTAGCCACCATATATGCTTAGTCGCTGCTGCAACCTCACCACCTTCCCCTTTCCTACCCTTAAGCTTAAATAGTCTTGATCTCGCGGGTGTGAGATTGCTGAGTCCTCGTGACTCACAGATACTTCCAAAACAGTTGCAGGTGCCGAAGATACCAGTGCAGGAGACGCAACTGAGCTCAAGTGGGAGCTCGATGAAGATCTTGTTCGTTGTGTTGTTTCTTTTCATGTTGATCAGTAGTGGAGCCCAGTTGGGACGATCGGGGATCTATCAGTTGGGTTGTCTTCTTTTATTTTGGTTCCGTAGTCGGACCTATGTGTGTTCTCTTATTAATGTATGATTTCATTTATGTATTGTGTGAAGTGGCGATTGTGAGCCAACTCTTTATCCCATTCTGGTTCATTACATGGGATTATGTGAAGATGACCCTTCTTGCGACAAAACCACAATGCGGTTATGCCTCTAAGTCGAGCCTCGACATGTGGGAGATATAGCCGCATCGTGGGCGTTACAAGTTGGTATCAGAGCCATCCCCGACTTAGGAGCCCCCTGCTTGATCGAATCGCTGACGTTGTTGAGTCTAGAAAAAAATGTTTTGAGTCTGAGGATTATATATATCAGAGAGTAGGATTCTTTTTACTCCTCAGTCCCTTCATCGCTCTGGTGAGGCCTCCCGACGTAGAAGTTTTGACTCTTCTCTCCTCAAATTTCACAAAAAAAAATTTAGGATCACGCGGGTATCTTGGAATCGTTCCGATGGTTTTGTGACGAGAACATTGTTCTTGGTGCCTCCTGACATTTAGGGGTTGTGGCAGTGTCCCGGGGAGTTGAGCTCCGAGGTGTTGTCGTCACAATTTTATCGTTGCAGTTCTGGAATACCTGAGTTTCGCCGACATCGAAATCTCTTTTATGCAGTTGTTGGTGAGATCACCTCGACGCCACCCAGTACTGGGGCGGGAGTTCGGGAGTATTGCCATAACTCGTATAACGGATGCTTTTCGAAGGTTGAGGTAAATGATTTCCGAAGGTTTTTTGGTTATGTGTTGAAGGATGGATACAGCTAGATCTAGGTATTGTTAGTTTGGGTGATATATTTTGTATCCCGTGTATCCCCAACTCCTGATTGCATAACCAGAAAGTTTCGGGAGTTTATAAGTGGGAATTCAAGTAGCTCCTAGGATATCTTTCCGACAGATGCATGATATGAGATTAGGGTTCGAAGTCTAGTGGTCCGCCTTTCCATGGTTGGTTTTACAGTGGTCTCGTAGTGTCTTAAAGAGTCCTTGGCTATGCCGACTCGGGGATGCTTCGTATGTCATGTGCACTGCCCTGTACATGATGGTGCTGTATGATCGAGCCCGTGTGGGCCCCAACACGAAAACTTCGGACGAAATCTCTATCATATGTTTGTTCCGGCTTATTCTGCAAGCCAATCCTTTGTTTTGTTTTATTTGTGGTATTCGATTTGCTTCGAAGTCAAATGTTGAATCTATACCTTTCCTAAACGGTGTTCTCATATTGCTATGTGAATACTAATCCTTCTTGATCATCGAGGTCGTCATGTTAATTCTTTTCCAACCGGTGTGTTTCTCTTTTAGTGGATCCGATCATTTTCAACATCCGCAAGATCAATTCTAAGCTTTTTCTCAACGGTGTTCATTTCATCCGACCCAAGTTGCCTTTGTTTTTCCCGCCCTCCCACCCTTTTTCTTTAAGGACTCAGATTTCTCAATCATGTATCCTTTTATTGATGCGAAGTCTCTTCATTCTTTTCTTTCAATTTTCTTATCCGGTGATTTCCCATGAAGATACTAACGAAGCTTCAAGTTTATCATTCTTAATTCTTTTTATTCTCCGGTGGATTAAATTCAAGCCTTCAATGTTGGTCACATTCCTTTCCTTGTTTCAAATGCTTTCTCATGCCGGTGTACCTCTTAATCATCCACTTCTCGCCATTCATTTGTTCAGGTGTGCTGAAGATATCTCGGAAAATTCGGGTTATCATTCCTAATTTGTTCAAGATATCTCGAGGGTGTTATCTCTTTTGAACCATTTAATTCAACCGGTGTAATCTCTTTTCCAAGCGACCCTTTTAACGGTGTATCTTTTGAGTGGGCCTAACCCACAGGTCTTTTCCCAGGATCTTACCTGACTCTTCTAATTTTCCCGGAGCTATTCCCAAATTCTTTTCGAAGTTTGACGTAAGAATGAAATTTTTCATCAGTCATATGTCTTTCTCCAAGATCTTTCAAATTCTTTTCATTGTTGGTTGAACCTTTCTAATTTTCATCCCGGAGTATCTCAACAATTCATGGTGGTGTTTCTCATCGTCATTCTCAACATCTGAAGACTGAAGAAGAATTTCTCCTAAATCTTGGTCCGTTTTCTTGAAGATTCATAGTTCTAGCTTATGCCATCCTCTCATAATTGTTTTTCCGATTGTGAGAATTCTTTTCTTACCCATCCGGAGCATTTCAGTGTTGTTTTCATTTCTTGATCATCCAAAGGCCATCATTTCAGAAGATTTATTCATTCTCAACATTCAGCTCTCGTTCTCCAAATCTTACCGGTGCATCGTTCAAGTATTCTCTAATCAGCTCGTGATATCTTCGTTCTCGTGTATCAAATTCCCTTGAGTATTTTCGCGCGTTCTTTAATTTTTACGGTGTTTCGTCCTCTTTTCTTCATTTGTTTTCAATTCTCGCGGTGGTTCGTTCAAGAGTTCTCTTCCTTGGTTATCATATAAATTTATTTGTTCTTTCCAATCCTACCGGTGTTTCGATGAAGGCCTTCCCAAGTTTGCGCTATATCTATCTTAATCCTTTCTACGAGAATAAGTAGTATACCAAATCCGTTTCTTGTCATCAATCTAAATTGGTGAAGGATACGCGTAATGTAATTCTTATTCTTGTTTCCTCCAAGTGATTAATTCCTTCTTCCGGAGTTCGTCCATGTTATCAAATTTTCGGCTCCAAGTTGTTCATCTTTTCTTTCCGGAGCTCCAAGTTATTTCAATTATATCATTTCAAAGCTTCATCTAATCATTGCAAGGTTTCTCCCGGAGTTCTTTTCAAGTTTCCATTTCGTTTGATCATTCTTTTATTACCGGAGTTCTTAATCGAGGCTCTACATGGTGGCTCATCAAGGATTCGTTTCATTCTTCAATTGTTCTTCAAGATTTCTCTCGGAGTTAAGATCCGCCAAGCTATACTTTAAAATAAACATGGTGTTCAACACATGTTTTGTTTTGAGGAGTTCAAGCATTCTTCATCTTGCATTCTGAAGTGCAATTCTCTCTATCTTATCTTTTGAGATGGTGTTATGTCATTCTTGATAATTTCCCTTCGCGTTTCATGATTCACAAGTTTTCAAGGGTGACATATTTAAATCCATCATGTTCTGTTTCGTTCAAGAGATCTTTTCAACCAATCAATCTTTTTGTTGGAGTTATATTGAGTTATAATTCACCTAAAGCCTTCCCTAAGGAATGTAGCTATTTGTGGTGGTTATCAATGATCCAAATTTTCTCCTTCTCATCTCGGTGTAGAAGTTTTCATCTCCTTGTTGATATCAATCCAATCATTTGTTTCCGTTAGTGGCGGGTTGTCACCTCATAATTTTGAGAAGTTTTCCATAAGCCCACTACAAGCTTGTTCTTTTTGTTGTTGATTTTCCAACAACTCCATTCTAACCTTCTTGGAAGGATGCTTCCCAAATTCAATTGTGGTAGAAGTTATGATTTCCTTCTCCGTTCTCTTATTCCGACGATGTATCTTCTATTCGTTCGTCCCGGAGGCTTTGTGATGTTGCTCTCTTCGACCAATCATCTTGTTTTGTCAAGATCATGTAATTTTTCCTTTCTTATCCGTTTAACCGGAGTGTCGTGTTTTCATTCGAGTTCTCTCATCTTACCAAGTTTTTTTCTCCTTCCTCAACCGGAGGGCTGTTGAAATCTTTCTTACCCCTTGTGCCATTCTTTCATTAGTTCCAGAGGCAATGTGTTGTTAATTTCATCGAGTGTCCTCTCATCTTGTCAAGATCATGTTCAATTCCTTCCATTTACAGTCGGAGTGCTGCCCAAATTATATCATTCTCATTCCTTCTTTATCTTGTTTTAACCGGAGTGTTGTGTCTATCATTCCTCTTCTAACCGGAGTCTCATCCAAGTGCTTTCATTTTGCCAAGTCCATATTGTACCCCTTCCATTTTCCAACCAGAGCGTTATCGTAATTGATCATTATTGTTCCTTGTACATCTCGTTTCAACCTGAGTGCTCACATGTACTTCTCGTCCAGTGTTCTCGTCATTCATAGCTTTGCAAACTCCAAGGTTCACATGGAGTTCCTTGTTTCTCTTTTCTACCGGTGTGTTTTCATATTCCTTTTGATCCGTTAAGCTCTTGTTTCATATTCTTCGACCTACAAAGGTTCTCGCATTGTTCCTTGTTCCTCTTTGATAACGGAGTGTTTTCAATCTCGTTCATCTCCCTTGTATTCTCTCTTTTCGTTCATTCAATCTCTCAAGGTTCTTTGGTTTCACTCATTTGTCTAAGAAGCAATTTGTTTTACCTCTCATCTTCCGCTTTTTCTCCGGTGCCATCCTAGATCTCGGGACGAGATCCTCTCGTAGTGGTGGAGTGTTGTAACGCCCCGAGACCGATGCTCTAGAAGCCTTCAATGTTCTTCGTTGTCGTTGTGTGTATTTATTTGTCTATTGCATTTCATCATGGCATCATCCGCATTGCATCGGCACCTCGTTGCCGTCTTTGTTTTTAAAACATGCATCCGCTCGTAGTTGCCGTGTTCCCCCCTTGCTTTCGTTGACCGTTCCGAGACCAACCGTGTTTTCGGTTCCCTCTTGCCAAACCTCCTAACATCTCGCAAACCCCTCGCGTGTGTGTCCGAAACTTCTCCGAACCCGACCCGGGCAGTCATCACCATTGGATCCAGATCATCCCCAAACATCTATAAAACATCACCGTTTTCTTTGTTGGACTCTCCTAGCCTATTTTTCTCGATCGTCCGATTTAAATCAGAGGGCCCAAATAGCCTCTAATCTAATCCCATGAGATATATATTGACCAACCCTAGAAATTAGGAGCCTTGTCCCATCAGTCCCATCCCGCCGCCGCCAGCATCTCCCACCTCGGGATCCCTCCAGATCCACCCTCTCTCCCTCGATTTACCGATCAGGCCAACCACCTCCTTCCCTCGATCCACCCAATCCGCAACCGAGGCCCGAGCTCCTCCCGCTCGATCCCTCCTCGAGCACCTGCCTCTACCCGAGCTCCTACCGCAGCTCCCCATCACCCTCGGCCCCGCCTCGTCGGCCGGTCGACAACGGCGACCAGAACAACGCCGGAGATGAGTGCCCCGACAGCCCCGCTCTTTTTCACCTCCTGCTTCTCTACCGATCTTTCTCACGATCTTCCCCTCCCTCTCTCTGTTTTCGCTCACAGGAGACCACCATGGCCGCTGCATCAAGCTACGTCGTCGTGTCGTGCCGAGGATGGATGGATCCATGCTCTGCGCGCCTCCTCCCGCAGTCCCGCGCCACCGCCGTTCCATCTCCGGCCACCCGAGCCGCCGCAGCTCCGGCCACTCGCCGCCCCTGCGCATCAAGCCCCTGCGCCGTGCTCCTCGCCTGCTGCGAGCCTCTGCCTCGACTCGTGCCCGAACTCCTTCCCGAGCCGGAGCTCCTGCCTCGACCTCACCTCCACCTCGTCGCGCCGGCGACTCGTCATGCCGGACTCCTCCCGCAGCAGCTCCTCCCGATGCCATCGCCTACCTCCTCGTCCCCGTGCCCACAGCCGCGGAGCAGAAGCCCAAGCCCCGGTGACCCCTCCTGGACCTGTTGCTGCCGCCGCCTCGCCAGCGCCGCTCGCCTCCCCGGCGCCGCCTTCTCCATCGCGGTGAAACTGCCGCTGCTTCTGTTGCTTGTTCTTCAGAAGCGAGCAGAGCCACTGCCGCCCAACCCGGCGCGCCTCCGCCCCTTCTCCGGCCAAGTCCGGTGCCCCATGGCCGGATCCGCCGTCGCCTGCTCGTCGATAGCCGCCGCTGTGCCCGCGACCCCTGCTTCCTGTCGCCATGGTGCCGCTGCAGTTCTTCTGCAGTTAGATGCAGCAGTGCTGCATCGAGCGCACGCCCGCGCCGCCGCGTTGACTTCGTCGCCCTTCACCAGCTACCAGGCCCAGCGCCCGCTTCTGCCTTGGCCTCTCCACCGACCTGGGCTTGGCCCATGGTGAGAAACCCCCCAGCGCCCCTTTGTTTTTCTTCTGTTGGGCCTGCTCCGGTTTTAGTTTTGGCCCGTGTAGTTTTTTCCCAGATCTGTGATTTTATGCATTATCCGGAGAACTGCAGTTTTACAGAAAACCCCTTGAGGTCATGCATATAATAACTAATTAATCATGCATCAGTTTTAAATAACCTATATATGAAAAGTGCTTAGAATTTCATCTAGTTTCATAATATGCCACTTTCATCCCATGTTAAAATGTTTAAAAATGCTGTTTGTTTATTTTACTCAAATGCCATGTTAAAATGATTTATTTTCATAACTAATTAACCGTAACTCGGAATTTAATAAACTTTATATGTAAATGGGGTAGAAAAATGCATAGATTAACTTGCTGCACTTTATTTTGCTGTTTAACAACATTAAAATTGTGTTTATGGCAGAACAGTAGAAAATCTAAAATATGCACATGAGGATTTTCCGAAATTGCTGTTTGTTGTCTCCGGCCTCATCTAAACTTGCCTAAATAGTTAGTTTACCTATGCTTCACCTCTTTCCATGTTTAATAACATTTAATATTGTTGGGTACATAAACGAGAGAGAACTAAATAATTGATGTGGTGTTTCTCCAATATGCGACTCGTTGCATATTGAGCTCCACTTAATTTGTAGTATTGTTTGATGCATATTTCCATGCCATGCCTCTTTAAACCGGACATGCATCATACTTGTTTGTGCATCATGCCATTTTTATGTGGTGGTTGTTTACTATGTTTTTTGTTTCTTTCCGGGTTGCTTCTCTCGTTGGCCTTCGGTTTCGTTCCGGAGTTGTGAGGATTCGTTCGACTACGTCCGTCTGTCTTCTTCATGGACTCGTTCTTCTTCTTTGCGGGATCTCAGGCAAGATGACCATACCCTCGAAATCACTTCTATCTTTGCTTGGCTAGTTGTTCGTTCTATCGCTATGCTTGCGCTACCTACCACTTGTTATATAATGCCTCCCATATTGCCATGTCAAGCCTCTAACCCACCTTTCCTAGCAAACCGTTGTTTGGCTATGTTACCACTTTTGCTCAGCCTCTCTTATAGCATTGTTAGTTGCAGGTGAAGATGAAGATTGCTCCATGTTGGATTATGTTTATGTTGGGATATTACAATATATCTTACTTTAATTAATGCATCTATATACTTGGTAAAGGGTGGAAGGCTCGGCCTTATGCCTGGTGTTTTGTTCCACTCTTGCCGCCCTAGTTTCCGTCATACCGGTGTTATGTTCCTTGATTTTGCGTTCCTTACGTGGTTGGGTGATTTATGGGACCCCCTTGACAGTTCGCTTTGAATAAAACTCCTCCAGCAAGGCCCAACCTTGGTTTTACCATTTGCTACCACCTATCCCCTTTTCCCTTGGGTTCTGCAGACTCAAGGGTCATCTTATTTTAACCCCCCGGGCCAGTGCTCCTTTGAGTGTTGGTCCGAACTGAGTAGACTGCGAGGCCCCCTCGTGGAAACTCGAGGTCTGGTTTTACTCGTAGGATGTCTCATCCGGTGTTGCCCTGAGAACAAGATATGTGCAGCTCCTATCGGGATTTGTCGGCACATCGGGCGGCTTTGCTGGTCTTGTTTCACCATTGTCGAAATGTCTTGTAAACCGGGATTCCGAGACTGATCGGGTCTTCCCGGGAGAAGGAATATCCTTCGTTGTCCGTGAGAGCTTATAATGGGCTAAGTTGGGACACCGCTGCAGGGTATTAACTTTCGAGAGT
>NC_053037.3:164662859-164665359 GCF_002575655.3 Aegilops tauschii subsp. strangulata
TGGAGACGAATTGGGTGCCTCGGTCTGATATTATAGTCTTTGGGACTCCGTGCAAGCAAACTATACGGGAGAGATAAAGTTTTGCCAGTCTTTGTGTGGAGTAGGTAGTCTTCACGGGAATGAAATGAGCAACCTTGGTTAGTCGGTCTGTGATGACCCATATGGCGTCATTTCCGCGTTGTGATCGGGGTAATCCGACAATGAAGTCCATTCCTATTTCATCCCATTTCCACTCCGGTATCCTGTTAGGTTGAAGTAGCCCTGCTGGCTTTTGGTGCTCGGCCTTGATGCGCTGACATGAATCGTAACAAGCAATGAATGTGGCTATATCTCTTTTCATACTGTGCCACCAAAATCTTTCCTGGATGTCCTTGTACATTTTGGTTCCTCCAGGATGGATCGAGTATGGGGCGGTGTGGCTTTCCGTCAAGATCCGTTGCTTGAGTTCCTCAATGTTAGGTACGCAAAGTCTGTCTCGGTACCATAATGTTCCTTCACTGTCCGTGACGAATTCTGAAGTCTTACTAAGATTCATTTTCTTCTTTATGCCTTCGATACTGGGGTGTCCCTGTTGAGCCTTCTTGATTTGTTCCACTAGGGTGGGTTGTATCTCCAGGTTCGATACGGTGCCCTCAGAGACTAACATCATGTTGAGCCTAGTGAACTCTCGCTGAAACTCAAGCCTCAAATTTTGCTGACCGTCACTGTCCGGGCTGGGGTTTCGACTAAGGGCATCGGCCACTACATTTGCTTTCCCTGGGTGGTAGTGAATACCGATGTCATAGTCCTTGACTAGTTCCAACCAGCGTCATTGGCGTAAATTCAGCTCTGGCTGTGTGAAAATATATTTGAGGCTCTTATGGTCCGTATATATTTCACAACGATTTCCCAACAGAAAGTGCCTCCACTCCTTGAGTGCATGTATAACTGCCGCTAGTTCCAAGTCATGTGTTGGGTAATTTTCCTCATGTTTTCGCAGCTGCCTGGAGGCATATGCGACAACTTTGCCATCCTGCATTAGCACACACCCGAGACCTTTTCGGGACGCGTCACAATACACTTCAAAGTTCTTGTGTATGTCTGGTACAGTTAAGACCGGTGCGGTTGTCAGCTTCTTCTAGAGTTCTTGGAAGCTCTGCTCGCATGCTTCCGTCCATACAAATTTCTTGTCCTTCTTGAGTAACCGTGTTATAGGTTTTGCCACAGTGGAGAATCCTTCAATAAATCTCCTGTAATATCCGGCCATTCCTAGGAAACTCCGCACATCTGTAACATTCGCGGGTGGCTTCCAGTCTAGTATGGCCTTGACCTTTTCTGGGTCTACGGCCACGCCTTCTTGGTTCAATATATGGCCCAAGAAACCAACTTGTCTTAGCCAAAATTCGCATTTGCTAAATTTGGCGTACAACTGATGTTTCCTCAATTCTCCCAAAACAATTCTGAGGTGCTCAGCATGCTCTTCTGGTGTCCTTGAGTAAACCAGAATATCGTCAATGAATACCACCACAAATTTGTCCATGAATTTCATGAACACTTTGTTCATGAGGTGGACGAAATATGCGGGGGCGTTCATTAGTCCAAAAGGCATCACTGTAAACTCGTATAACCCATATCTGGAAGTGAAAGCTGTCTTGGGAATATCTTCCGTCCGTACCTTCAATTGGTGATATCCCGATCTCAAATCAATTTTTGAGAATACCTTGGCCTGTGCGAGCTGGTCAAACAAATCATTTATTCGTGGCATCGGATATTTGTTTTTGATGGTGACCATATTGAGGGCTCGATAGTCTATGCACAGCCTCAGTGTCCCATCTTTCTTTTTGGCGAACAACACAGGCGAACCCCAAGGTGAGGAGCTGGCTCGAATAAATCCTTTGTCCAACAATTCCTTTATCTGCTTCTTCAACTCCACCAATTCTGAGGGTGCCATTCTATACGGCTTTTTATAGATGGGAGCGGTGCCAGGTGCTAGTTCAATGCTGAATTCTATCTCTCGGTCTGGTGGCATGCCTGGTAGTTCTTCAGGGAACACATCAGGAAACTCGCATACCACCGGAACTTTTCTCAGTTCTGCAATGTCCATTTTGTTCAGTTTTGGTTTCTGTGATCGTGGCCTTTCTTGATTTGAAACTCTTATCGTCTTGCCGTGAGGGTGTGTGAGAATCACTGTCCGATTGAAACAGTCGATGAATCCTTTGTTGGTGGTCAACCAGTCCATCCCTAAAATGACATCCAGTCCTTCACTTTCCAACATGATGAAATTCGCGTGGAATTGTAGTCCTTCGAACTCAATGACCACTCCTTGGCAGTAACCCTGAGCGATTTGCTTATTTCCGGGGGACTTGATGATCATAGATTTTTCCAAGGGAAGTATCGGAAAACCATGTTGCGAAACAAAACTCTTCGAAACGAACGAATGGGAAGCTCCAGAATCAAACAAAACCGTGGCAGGTACTGTGTTGACAGGGAATGTACCGAGCACGATGTCTGGGGCATTCTG